>NC_138373.1:131672522-131759695 GCF_054177405.1 Leptonychotes weddellii
ATGAGTTTCTTTATATTTGTTATTAATTGGTATATATATATTTGGGTGTTCCCAAGATGGGGGCCTAAATATTTGCCGTTGTTAGAGCTTCTTGTTGGATAGACCACCTTTATTATGATATAGTGTCCTTCTTCATCTCTTGTTACAGTCTTTGGTTTAAAATCTAGTTTGTCTGATATGAGTATGGCTCCTCTGGCTTCTTTTTGATGTCCATTAGCATGATAAATATTTCTCCATCCCCTCACTTTCAATCTGCAGTAGTCTTTAGGTCTAAAATGAGTTGTAAGCAGCATGAAGATGGGTCTTGTTCTTTTTTTTAATCCATTCTGACCCCCTATGTGTTTTGATTGGAGCATTTAGTCCATTTGCATTTGGAGCGATTATTAATAGATATGAATTACACACCATTGTGTTGCCTGTAAAGTTGTTGTTTCTGGAGATTTTCTCTGTTTCTTTCTAGTCTATTGCTTTTGGTCTTTCTTTCCCACTCAAAGAGTCCCCTTTAATATTTCTTGCAGGCCTGGTTTAGTGGTCATGAACTCCTTTAGCTTTTGTTCAACAAAATCTTTTTTTTTTTTTTTTGAGAGAGCGAGAGAGAGAGAGAGCATGTGAAATGAGGGAGAGGGGTGGCAGAGGGAGTGAGAATTTAAGCTGGCTCCATGCCCAGTGCAGAGCCTCATGCTCATGACCCTTAGATCATGACCTGAGTGGGAGTCAAGAGTCAGACACTTGACTGACTGAGTCACCCAGGCGCCCCTGTCTGGGAAATTCTTTATCTCTCCTATTCTGAATATCAGCTTTGCTGGATAAAGTTCTTGGTTGCATATTTGTCCGTTCCAGCATGTTGAATATATCATGCCATCTTTTCTGGCTTATCAGTTTTCGGTAGATAGATCTGCTAACCTTAATTGTCTTCCCTTGTAAGTTAGGGAGTTCTTTGCCTTGTTGCTTTAGGATTTTTTCCTTATCTCTGTGTTTTGCAAATTTACCGTATGTTTTGGTGTTGGCCTGCTTTTATTTATTTGTGCTTCCTGGATTTGAATGTCTTTTTCTTTTCCCAGATTAGGGAAGTTTTCAGCTATAATTTACTCAAATAAACCTTCTGCCATTTTTCCCTCTCTCTTCTTTTTCTGGGACTCCTATGATATGAATGTTTTTATGCTTTATGGAATTGCTGAGTTCCCTAAGTCTACCTTCATGATCCAATATTTTTCTCTCCCTCTTCTTTTCAGCTTCATTATTTTTCCACAATTTAATCTTCTATATCATTTATTCATTCCTGTGTTTCTTCTGTCCTTGAGGTCATTACATCCATTCAGTTTTTCATCTCAGTTTTAGCATTTTTTATTTCAGCCTGACTAGCTTTTAGGTCTTTTATCTCAGTGGTAAAGGACTCCATGGTGTCTTCTCTGCTTCTCACAAGCCCAGCTAGTATCCTTATGATTGTTGCTTTAAATTTGGATCAGGCATATTTCTTATATCTCTTTTGATTAGATCCCTGGCCGTGACCTTTTCTTGTCTTTCTTTTGGGATGAATTCCTCTGTCCTGGTAATTTGTTTAGGTCTCTGTCTTCTTTTGTTTGTTAGGAAAGCCTTGTATGTTTCCTGTTCCCGAGAGTAATGGCTTTATAAAGAAGAGGTCATATACTTCCTTCTCTACAGGAGCATCACAGTGTCCTCAGGGCTCCACAATGGCCATGCTTTGGACCTCTAAAACTCCAGTCTTTGAGCCCCACTGGTTGTAAAAACACACGAATATCAGCCCCTCACATTTTCCTGTCCAATGGCTTTGGGGAAGTGGTTTCCTTGTGCAATCCCCTGTGCACTCCTCTCTCTCTCACCTCTCTCTGTGACCAGGGCTCCCTCCCCACTGCCACACCTGTGATCCATTTCTCCCTCAAACCATGTTTCTGCACCTCATATCTTCTGCAGTGTGACCTCTTCTCTCCCTCTAGTTGTGCTGTTTGTTCTGTCAGTCCTCAGATTAATTTCTTAGGTATTCAGGATGATTTGATATTTATCTGGTTGTGTTCAAGATAAAAGGCAAACCTAGGGTCCTCCTCCTACTCCTTAGCTCCTCCCCCATATATAATTGGTTTTATACAACATCTGACAAGAGGTAAAAAATAATCAGGTACATGAGGAGGTAAGACAATGAGATAAAAATTAAATGAAACATATGACATAATGAAATTATATCATGAATTTTATATTTTTAAATTTCTCAGTATGGACAATTTCAAACATACACAAAACTGGAAAAATAGGGGTGACCGGGTGGGTCAGTCAGTTATGCATCTGACTCTTGATTTCATTCAGGTCATGATCTCAAGGTTGTGAGATTGAGCACGGCATGGAGCACCTCTGTCCCTCCCCTCCACTTGTGTGTGCTCTCTCTCTCTCTTAAAAAAAAAAAAAAAAAGACATGATAGAAAGAAAAAGGAACACCTTTCTGTCTATATCCCAAGGATAACAATCAACATTAACTCATAAACCCTCTTTTGTTTTATCTATCCAGCTCTACCACCATTGAATTATTCTAAGGAATTGTCATAATTTTTCACCTGTAAGTATGTCAGCATATATCATTAAAAGGTAAAGAATCTTATTTAAAATATGTCCCTATAACTCTCCCTATAACTCTCCCACTCCTCCTGCTTGTGTTTCCGCTCTATCTCTCTCTGTCAAATAAATAAATAAAATCTTTACAAATATTTAAAAAATCAGCTGATTACCTTAATATGGTTTTCCTTGTATGTAACTGTTTTCTCTTGGTGCCTTTAAAATTCTCTCTTTATTGGGGCACCTGAGTGGCTCAGTTAATTGGGTGTCTGACTCTCAATTTCAGCTCAGGTCATGATCTCAGGGTTGTGGGATTGAGCCCCGTGATGGGCTCCACACTCGGTGCAGAGTCTGCTTTTCCCTCTCCCTCTGCTCCTCCCCTGGTGCTCTCTAAAATAAATAAATACAATCTTTTAAAAAGTTCTCTCTCTTTATTATTATTACTCTTTGCCATTTTAATTATTATATATTTTGGTGTGGACCTGCTTGGGTTCATCTTTTTAGGGGCTCTCTGTCCTTGCTGGCCCTGGATGTCTGTTTCTTTTCCCAGATTTGGGATGTTTTCAGCTATTATTCTTCATATAAGTTTTCTGCCTTCTCTCTCTCTTCTCTTTTTGAGATTGCTATAATGCAGATGTTATCATACTTGATGATGTCACAGAGCTCCCTAAATGTATTTTCATTTATTATTATTATTTTTTTTTTTTTGCTGTTCAGCTTGGTTGCTTTCCATTATCCTATTGTCCCGATTGCTAATTTGTTCTTCTGCATTTTCTAATCTGCTGTTGATTCCCTCTGGTATATTTTTTGTTTCAGTTATTGAATTCTTCAGCTCTAACTGAATCTTTTTAAATATTTTCTCTTTTTTGAAGTTCTCAATGAGTTCATCCACTCTTAAGTCCAGTGAGTATCTTTATTACCATTGTTTTGAATTCTTTATCCAGCATACTGTTTATCTCCATTTCATTAACCTATAATGTTTATTTTGTTCATTCTTTTGGGACATATTCTTCTGTCTCAACATTTTTTCTCTCTGTGTTTTTTTCTATGTATTAGGTAGGTCAGTTATGTCTCCTGGTCTTGAAAGTAGTGACCTTATGTAGAAGAGGTCGTGTGATGCCCTGTAGCACAATGTCTTCTAGTCAACAGAACCAGGCACTTCAAGGGTTTCCCCTATGTGGGCTGCATGCACCCTCCTGTTGTGGCTGAGCTGTGGTTGCCTTCAGCCCAGGTAGCTGCAGTGATCTCCTTTGCTTGCTGTGGGCACACTGGGCAGGGGTTGCTCCCCACTTAATTGAGAGACCTCTCTGTGGCCCATTTGGGCTCATTGGTGGGTGGAGCAGGTGCTCACCCTAGTTCTCTGCAATTAGCCTCTCTGTCACAGCAGAAGGTGCACCAAGGCAGGGCTTGCTCCCTGCTAGGCCAACAAGAGGACTAGCTGTAGGAACTACAGGTGCACTGGTGTGTGGGGTTATCTTCCTGCACCCTCACCAGGGCATGAGTCACTCTGGTGTGGTGCCAGTCATGGCTGGGGCTGCCTGCCAGGTGCAGTGGGTCAGAAGCTGATTTGGAGGGATGCCTGTTGAGGCAGGCAGGGTGGATGCAGTGGGTTCATAGGGGAATACTGGGGCAGGTCACGTGGTTCTAACAGGATAGATGGAGGGTGTTAGCACTGGTTCCAGAAAGTGCCTAGCTATCTTGGTTGGGGAATGGGAAAACAAATGGCTTCCACCAGCACCTTTGTTCCTGGAGAAATCACCTGCAGATCCTTGCACCTCCAGCAAATGTTCTAAGATTATTCAGTGAATCTCCTTCACATATACCCCAGGCGCTTTTCAAACTGCTGCTTCTGAACCGTGTGTCTTGGGCCAAATTATTTAGTGTGCTGACTTTTTAAGGGCAGTGACTCAGTTTTCTACCACCCTCTGGCTCTCCTGGAGTTAAACCTGCTAGTTTTTAAAGCTGTTGGCGTTACGCCCCACTGATTTTTAAAGTTCTCAGAATTAAGCCCCACTGTTTTTCAAAACTAGATGTTATGGGAACTGTATTTCCAGTGCAGGTCCCCAATGCCAGGGGTGCTCATTGTGGGGTCTGATCCTCTTGTTTTTCCATACTCATGATGTCCTTCTTGTTCGTGGTCAGTCTTGCCAGGCATTTGGTTCCCAGCTATGTCTCTATCCCTCCTACCCTTTTTGATGTGGCTTCCTCTCTATGATTAGCTGTGAAAGGTCTGTTCTGCCATTCTTCAGGTGGTTTTCAGAGTTAGTTGCATGGATGTAGCTGTGATGTATGTGTGTCCATGGGACAAGGTGAACTCAGGATTCTCCTACTCCACCATCTTCTTAAAACTCCTAGGTTTTTAATAAATAAATATAAAGATTACAGAATCTTTACATCCATTTAATATATTTGAATTAGGAGTTTACAGTTTCTCAGTTGTTTTTATGAGCTATTCCAAAACATCTTTCCAGATTGGAGTGAAATAATATGTCTGAGTTTTATCACTTTTTTTTTCTAATGTGTTTTGATTTTTTGAGTTTTTAAAACTATATGTTAGATGTCCTTAAAAGTCAGAAGTCCTTAAAATGTCATTATTTTCCAAAAGCCTTATGTTGGGGAGACCATCTTGTTACACAAAACCTCTTTAGAACATTTTATAGTATGTTTAAAGAAATGCTTGAAGCTGTTCTGTGAAAGACATTATTAGGAGAATGAAAAGCCACAAACCGTAGCAAATATGTGCAGAACACATATCTGACATAAGATTTGCATCTAAAATATACACCCTTTTTTAAAATCCAATAGTAAAGAAACAACCCAATTTAAAAATGGACAAAAGATTTGAAAAGACATCTCACCAAAGCAGATAAACAGATGGCAAGTAAGCTTATGAAAAGATGCTCACCATCATTTGTCATTAGGGAACTACAAATTAAAACAATAATGATACACTATTCCCCATCTATTAGAATGGCTAAAATCCAACAAACTGACAATAAAAATTGCTGGAGAGGATGTGGAGCAGCAGGACTTCTCATTCATAGCTGCTGGGAGTGCAAAGTGGTACAGCCACTTTAGAAGACAGTTTTGTGTTTTTTACAAACCTAAACATAGTTGTACCATACAGTCCAGCAATAATGCTCCTAGGCATTTACCCAACTGATTTGAAAATTTATGTCTCCCAAAAAATAAAGGTTTATAGTGGCTTAATTCATAATCACCAAAAAACTGGAAACAACTAAAGATGT
Organism: Leptonychotes weddellii; assembly: GCF_054177405.1. Lineage (NCBI taxonomy): Eukaryota > Metazoa > Chordata > Mammalia > Carnivora > Phocidae > Leptonychotes > Leptonychotes weddellii. The sequence goes on from NC_138373.1 coordinate 131,678,333, forward strand.
TCTTAATAGTAAATGGATAACCAAACTATGACACATCCAGACAATGGAATATTATTTTATGATAAAAAGAAATGAGCTATAAAGCAGTGAAAAATATAGATGAACATTAAATGCATATTGCTAATTGAAAAAAGCTAGTCTGAAAAGACTACATATTGTAGAATTTCAATTATATGACACTCTGGAAAACGTGAAAACTGTAAAGAAAATAAAAAATCAGTGGTTTCTAGAGGTACAGGGGAGGGTAGGAATGTTGAATACATAAAGCACAAGAGATTTTTTAGGGCAATTAAGCAATTCTATATGTTCTATAATGGTGGATGTACAACACTACACATTTGTCAAGACCAGTACATTGAGAAGCCTAAAACATGTGTCCTCATATACAGATTTTCTGGTTCTATAAACATAGCAATTTTAGGGGTGCCTGGGTGGCTCAGTCATTAAGCGTCTGCCTTCGGCTCAGGTCATGATTCCAGGGTCCTGGGGTCAAGCCCCGCAACAGGCTCCCTGCTCTGCAGGAGGCCCGCTTCTCCTTCTCCCACCCCCCCTGCTTGTGTTCCCTCTCTCACTGTGTCTCTCTCTGTCAAATAAATAAAATCTTTAAAAAGAAACATAGCAATTTTATTAAATTCTATTGTGTTTCCTCATAATTAAGAGGAAAAATATGTATGGTTTTGTTTATATTACTGAGCATTTTCTGGTTGGGGAAAGCTACCAAGACTTGACCAGGCATTAATGAAACCTGGTTCTTCCACTTATAATTTTACACATCAGGTGATTGTGATGATTGTGAGAATTTTCCACAAACTGGCTTCTGCCTCCATTCATTTCAAACCTTGTTTCTCATCCATCACCCACATACTTCTGGTACCAGGTTCATAAGACACATTTACTAGGGCATCCTGATACAGCCTCTGCTCACACAATTTTGGGTCATGGTGTCCTAGTGAATTGGTACAGTGGTCAGTGGGAGTGCTTCTAGAAGCCATTCCCACACCAGAACACTAATACCTTAAGGATAAATGGAAGTGGCTGCAAATTTCACAACAATATATTACTACATGAATACATTGCTAGCTCCTTCCTATGATGTATAAAAGACCTACAATGTGTGAGGACCAGAAATTTAAGTTTCTTTAGCTTCACAGAAACTCAGCCTCCAGGTGTTAGGAGCCTTTGGAAGTCTCTTTTATTTATTTAATTTTTTTTTTTTCAATTTTCAAGGTAAAATAGCAATCAAGATTATGAGCTAAGAGTGAGAATGGGGAATGCAGTGGGGGTTTGGGAGACAAAATAATGTATAAAATAGCTATGAGAATGAAAAAGCAAAAAAGACTAGAGAAGAGCAATAGACTAGAAATATAATTGTTGGAGCAGCATTAAGACCTACTTGACAGGAAGGAATCTATAGAGAAACTAGTAGGCATGATAGTGTATTGTATACCAGTCATGTTTAGCCATACAAGCACAGATAAAGAGTGGATGGAGAACTGTATTTGAGCAGGGTGTCATTTACCAGGCAAATATTAGGAACCGAGAGGGATCAAGAAGAAAGTATATGCAAGAGAATGATTATTATGCTGGACTGTGGATTTTAACCCATTTAAGGAGAGAGGACATCAAAGATTAACAGTTAGTGGAAAATGGTAGAATAATAGATTGACAGGCCCACTGGATCAAAGGGAGTAAATTGGAAAGATACAAAGTGGTGGTCAGAGATGGAATATATGGAATTGAGATATGAATGCGTTACACTTAATGGAAATGATAAAGTCTACAGGAACACCATCAGACTAAGTGGCTAGGGTGGTGTTGAGAACTGGTTCATTAGGAGAAAAGTTCAAGGACCTGAAAAGACAGGATGTTGAAAGGATCACTTATGTGCATATCAAAATCCCAAGAATTAAGAATATAAATGAATTGAGTGACAGTGAACCCAGGCCTAACATCATCAAGAAATGAGGGAGTGGAACCTGGGAGTTATACATGGAAGCAACAGTGAGTGGCAGTGGATATATAGTCTAATAATATGAGATTCAAATCTGGGAGGGCTTAGGGAGGAGAAAATAGAAGCAGTAATGAAGAGCAGAGTACCCACTTCTGGACCCAGTGACAGTTATGGAGGAAACACAGCCACTAACTGAGAGGGCTGAAGAGGTAGATATATCCTCAGAAGAGATCCTCATTTTGAGTAAGATGATGAAGGAAAAGTTCTGAAAGTACATTGGATTTTGCTAAGTATGGACTGAAATTCCAAAGGGCACACATTTTATTACAATCTCAATGTCCATCTATAATTTCCTGGCCCTAATGGCACATAGGATAAAGGCTTATCTGGGCTGATCCAGAGTGTTACACATTCTTCTAATAAATGGAAAAGGTAAGGTTAGAGAATAGTATTATACATATTATATTCATATACACATATACATACATAGACCCATATACATATATGATTTGCTCATGCCAAAAAGTTCTGGAAGTTAACACAAAGTAGTTAGTGGTGTTGATCTCTGGGAGAACAAAAATGCAATGTTAAAGGGAGACTTTTGCCATTATTTTATACCCTGCTGTAGTGCAATACTGAAATGTACAACGATGTGAGAAAATTGACATGTGAATACTTACTGACTCTTTAATATTAAGGAATTGTTCATTTTTCTTTGGTGTGACAAGTGTACTATGGTTATGTTTTAAAAAGTTATAATTTATAAATACACACATAAATATTTACAGGTCAAATATTTTTAGGTATTGACCTACAAATAATATGAAAAGGGGAGTGGAGAAGGAGTATAGATAGGAGACTTAGATAAAACAAAATCATTCAGTAGTGGAGTCAAGTTGAAGCTAAGTTATGCTTATATGGGGTTTCATTATACTACTCTGCCCACTATTATATATATTTCAAATTTTTCATAATAAAACATTATAGAAAATAACTTATCAGACATTAGGTAATATCTGTTCAGTTCAAATTTTGTTTCAATTACACACCTTATTATTTGTATTAAATTTGGGGAATACAGGTGTATAAATATTCATGGTCCTATACCTCACATTGTTCATGGCTTAAAGGGGAAAGAAATCAATTACTAATCCCCCCCCCCCAAAAAAAAAACTATAAGATGGACCAAGGAGGGCCTCGTAAGCCACGTTAAGGCCTTTGGGTTTTCTTCTGAAAATAACGAGAAACCATTTAGGTGTTTTAACCAGAGAAAAATAACATCACATGTCTCCATATTATTCGCTCTAACTTAAGGAACTGATTGAAAAAGGGTTAGTGATGTGTGATCAGTTAGAAGATTATAGTTGTCTAGGCTTATACTGGTAAAAGTTTGCAGTATAAACATTGAGCAGAGGAGGCAGAAACAGCAAAGTTGAAAAGAAATGGGTGAATAAATATTGTGTTATAAAGCTAGGGGATGTGGTCTCAAGAGTCAAAAACCAACCAGAGGTTAAGCAAGATAACAATTTATTGCCTAAATCACATGAGCCACCATGGTGTTTGATCTTGCCATTCTTCTTCTCAGAAACACGCAATGGGAATTTTCCCATGGTCCCTAAGAATATCTATCCTCAGGGCACCTGGGTGGCTCAGTTGTTTAAGCGACAGCCTTTGCTCAAGTCAGATCTCAGGGTCCTGGGATGGAGCCCCGCATGGGGCTCCCTGCTCAGCAGAAAGCCTGCTTCTCCTTCTGCCTCTCTGCCCGCTTGTGCTCGCTGTCTCTCAAATAAATAAAAATCTTAAAAAAAAAAAAAAATCTACCCTTCTTGTGGCATTCAAGAAGGCTGTGCCCTCTTCTCTTTCTATATCTCTTTTTGTGTTATATGCTCAGGGCACGTTGGTTTGTTCCGATAGAATAAGCTAAGAAATTTTATTGCTTCTTGCTTTGGAAAGTGTTGCTCAAACTGGGTATAATTCTCCCGTCAAAATTTCTCTCACCCTTGTAAGTCTTAGCCCAAATACCAACTCCTCCATAATCTCACCTAGTCTATATCCATTTCTCCTTCTTGCATGCTTTAAGGACATGCTCTAAGCTTTGCACTTAGGTAATTACTTCAGTGTGGTTTTATGCATAGTACAGTGGTTTTCTTATCTTTTCCCCATTAAAAACCTCTTGAGATCAAACAGTGTTAACTTAATAGGTCAGGTAATCAAAGACAATTTTAGTAACCAGTGAATATTTATTGAATTAAAATGATTTATCTCATGTCCATATGACAACAAAATCTAGATTAATGAATTTCTATAGAAAAATTTGATTTTAGCTTAATAAATTGCTCCACCATTTTTTTTTTTAAAGATTTATTTGAGAGAGCGAGAATGAGAGAGAGAGAGAGTACATGACGGGGGGAGGGTTAGAGGGAGAAGCAGGCTCCTTGCTGAGCAGGGAGCCCGATGCAGGACTCGATCCAGGGACTCCAGGATCATGACCTGAGCCGAAGGCAGTCGCTTAACCAACTGAGCCACCCAGGCGCCCCACCATTTTTTTTTAAAGATTTATTTATTTTAGAGAGCAGGAGCATGAGGGGGAGGGAGAGAAAATCTCAAGCAGACTCCTTGCTGAGTGTGGGCTCAATTTCACGACCTGAGCTGAAACCAAGAGTCAGATATCCTGCCGATTGCGCCAGCCAGGGGCCCCCTCAACCATGTTTTAAATATGTGTGATCTTGAGATATCAAATGACAGGGCAAACTTCTGAGAGTGCATAAAATTCTTTATTTAGAACAATAAAGTATATGTATATATAATGTAATTTCAAATTCAACCTGTATAAAAAGGGGTCAGGACATATACCTAGTTTAAAAAGTACACATATAGTATATACACATACACATCACATTTTACAACCTTTTTTATTTAATTACACTTCAGTCATAATAAACTAGAATAGTGTTGACATACATTTACATTACAATATGCAAACTCCAATCTATGACTGAACTAGCAATATATCTATGCATCCATCTAAATGTCTGAATACTTTTCAAGTCCATCAATTTAAAAAATAGTGACAAGTGGACACTATAATCACACATTAATCCTTAGAATATAGAATAGGATATTCTTATTGAAAATTCTTGAGTCTTATAACTGAGAAATCAAGTAATTGAAAATACTATGGTTTTTAGGTTAAACAATTATCTTAATTTTATTTTTAAAAATAACATCATAAGGATGTAGTTGGAGATGGCAGTTATAAATTTACAGTGCTTAGGAAACATTTTAGGATTATGAATATCTACTTTAATATAAATTACTTCTAAAACATCTTTTAGGAAATTAAAGTACCATTATTTTATCTGTAACAAAGGCATTTCCAGACTTGTTAATGGAAAGCAGCAACACCATAAACCGTGTGATCAAACACCATAAATTACTAGAATTTCAATTTGAATGTTTATATTTTAATGCCAATTTCACAAAAAATACTGTTTCAAAGACAAGCTGGCTTAATTAAAATTCTTATCCCACTTTCTAATTTTAATATGTAATTTATGGATGACCCCTTTCCAAATGGATTATAAATTATCTTTTGGCACTCAAAAACTTTGAGCCATCTTACGTTTTATGCTCTAAGCTTTTAATAAAATGAAAGCATTTAAATAAGCTTAATTTGGTGCATTTCCAAAAGTTACACATATCTTATAGTATCTCTTTCTAAAATGTACTTGCGGTTTTCATTCTTCAGAGGCGATCCAAAAATGTTTACTTAAGCAAAGGAAAAAGCCATCTCTTGTGTAAATGGTTATCCAATTCATCCTACATGAGATTTAATTTTACTTTTACTAACGGATCCTATTTACATTACAAACAAGAACAGCAATGACTTTTTATGTTCAAATTGCTTATTCACAGAGATCAGAGTTCAATATTTTATATGGAGTAATTTCAGATCTATTTTATTGTGTTTGTCAGTCATATATCAATAGGTTTCACACCTAAGGAGATGTGACCTCCAACTTCACCATAAAGGTGAATAAAAAATTGAGATCCAAAGAGAGGAAGTGACTTACCAATATTAGTTAACAGCCGAGTGGAGGCTTCTGACAATTTTCCCCCACATCCACCTTGCTATGCCAAACTATCTTTTTGAAAAATATTTCTTAAAGAATAGGTGGGAATGGGAATGGCTAAATGCCTCATGTTGGAATTACATTTTGAAACCAAAACCTAGCTGCACAAAAACATTAAGAGATATCAATGAATTCTGAATGGATTCTTCTGTTACTTTCAAACCTCAGTTGAATTAGAATACCAAAATATGCCACAGAGTTTCCCCAAAGTACTTTAATACTCAATTAAATGTGTTTAATTCTTACTAAAAGCAAACATTGCATTATAAACACATACTTTCTCATACATTTTCATTCTTCACATAATCCTTTTTAAAGAGAATAGGGTACTTATTCTTATTATCATATTGAAAAAAATCAATTTGTCTCTGACTCATTAAAAAGTGGCAGTGTGGTAAGCACATAAGATTAGAACACAAAATCCAGCAACACTTCAGTATCACTGAGCAGGCACCATTTATCACAGAGCCAGTTTCTCTATAGGCTTGTGTTCTACCAAAGAGGTGCAAAGCTTTTAGTATAATTTAGAATCTGCAGACTTCTGAGATCATTTTAAAAGGTAATTTTGAAATGTTACAGAAGATAACTATCAGATACATGGCACCAATTTAAAAGGTGATTTCATGGTTTATAGTATCATTTGTGAGTTTTCCATGATTTCTGAAGGATATTTAGGACACATATTGGATAAAATAAAGCAAAGATATATATATCTATATATATCTATTTATCTCAAAGCAGATATGACAATTCCCAAGCACCTAGCATCCAAAATAATGTTCAGCCTTTTTCTACTGTTCATGCATTTTATCAAACTTCAGTGTTTTAAAAATTGGTAATTCACATAACTCTCAATGAACGAATACATTTAATTAGGCAGAATATATTGCCCCTCGCCTATCATGCCATATTTCATAACTTGCTGAATTCATTTCTTTAACTCTATTGATTAGAACCATGTCCTTGAGTGTTAAAACCCAGCTCCTAGCTTTGAGAACAAAAGTGCATTTATTGTTCTCTCAAGTTCATTAAACAGCATTTTCTCATGCCTAAGAGAATCGAAACCATTGGTGAAATAAATCAAATTATTAAATTGAGAAGTATCAATCTTCTCAATCTACACCTGACCTGCACACATAGCTCATATTAATTTATATCTATTTTCCTCAAAACAATGTCACACACTAAGACAGGTCCTTTCAGCAATTAAACTGACCTCTGATTTTATTACTGGTCGATTGTATCAGGGGATATTTAAGGGCCTGAATAAGTCAAGGCAGCTTCCCAAAGCACCTGGGTTGTATCTTAGAGAAATGACTACCTTTTAAGGAACCCCAGCACTTTAGAGAAAGAAGGATCATAGAAATCATCTGGGCTCTTTGGTACAAAAAAAGAGCAAAGGCCACTTCACTCGAGTTTTATTTGGATCTGCTTTGAACATAATCTAAAATCCAACTATGCTAGATATTCTTGGACTTTTGAAATCAAAGGAAAGCTCACAGTTTTTCATGCCCTCCCTTTTTTTTAAATCACGACACTGAAAATGGTCATCTGAGGGGGTAGAGCATGACAATAATGTTATAACAAGAATTAAGTTATAATAGAAAGCTTTGGGTTCCTTTATGTATGTGTTCATGATATAGTAAAAGAATCTTCATCAAAATAAACCACAAGAAATCATTTTAGTCAGATGTTTCTTTGCCTATAAAAAAATTGGTAATGGAAATTCACATAATGTCTTAACAAGTTTTAGTTTAAAAGCATGATGTCCATCTTGGGAATTCTTACCAAATTCACTCTTAATAGGACAAACGCAGTTACACATTTTAAATAGCAAACTGACATGCATAACTACATAAAGCTCGCTATTTTTAATTCATAAACATTAATGAATATACAGTGCCTGATTTTAAATAAATGGATCCTTTAAACTAATGGTGATAATGGTGATTATACAAGAAATAACTAAAATTTCTTGATTCCTTGCTGCCTTATAAAAGCCAAGTAACCTAGTTTTCAATACCCATATTACCATGTGGGTGTGGTTTTCTAATTTTAGATACTAAATATCATTTATTTTTACTTTCTCTCATGATGTAAATTGAAAATGGGACCGACATATATTCAGCAATTTCTCTTAAGTCCCTTTACATAACTCTGTAGTAGTTTTAGAATATAACCATTTCATAATATATTTTGGAAGCACAATTTATACACTCTTACAGTGGCAGGGGAAAAGGGTGTCGAATGTGCTCCTCAGTGACTGTCTTGCTGTTCAGTGTTCATAGCTTTGGGCCATAAGTCTTTTGGAAAGTCTCCTCTCTGCAAAGGCATCAATATTTTGGGGGTTTTTTTTGGGGGGGGGCTTATTATCTTTTTTTACCTTTTTATTCAACTTAAACTAAAAAACAAAAAAACCTAGTTCATCCATTTATTCCCCCACCCCATCCTTTGCAACCACCAATCTTTCCTTTGTATCTATGAGCTTGGTATTTTTAATTTTTTTACTTTTATTTTTTTTAGATTCCACATATACGAGAGATCATATGGTATTTGTTGTTCTGACTTATTTCACTCAGGATAATGCCCTCAAGATCCATCCATATTGTCACAAATGGCAAGATTTCATTTTTAGAGCTGAATGATAATCCATTGTGTGTGTGTATGTACACATATATACCACATCTTCTTTATCCATTCATCCATTGATGGACACTTACATTGTTTCCATATCTTGGTTACTATAAATAATGCAAAGAACATAGGGGTTTATACTTCTTTTAGAATTAGTGTTTTCATTTTCCTTGGATAAATACTCAGAAGTAGAATTCCTGGACAATATGGCAGTTCTATTTTAACTTTTTTGAGAACTCAAAATTTTCCATAGTGACTACACCAATATACATTCCCACCAACAGTGCACAAGGGTTCCCTTTTCTCCACATCCTCACCAATACTTGTTATTTCTTGTCTTTTTGATTTTAGCCATTCTGACAGTGTGAGGTGATATCTCATTGTGGTTTTGATTTGCATTGCTCTGGTGATTGATGTTGAGCATCTTCCCATCTGTAGGTCTTCTTTGGAAAAATGTCTATTCAGATCTTCTGCCCATTTTTAAATAGATGTTTTTTTTCTATTGAGTTGTATGAGTTCTTTGCAGATTTTAGATATTAGCCCCTTATCAGATATATGATTTGAAATCATTTTCTCCCATTCAGTAGGTTGTTTTTTATTTTGTTGATGACATCATTGTTCTAACTCAATACTGGCTCCCAGGCATGATTAGATCCAGCTAACCATGTCCATTTGTCTAGTGGGATATAGGTTTATGTTGAGAAGAGACCAAGATCAGACCCAGACCATTAATTAGCATCTACAAGGTTGACATGTTGCCCTACTCCAATTATTTTGTTTCCACTGCTTTCTATATGTAGAGTTGCTGATGCTATTGAGTTTTTGTTTTTAAATTTTTTTCTAGATCCCTTTGAGAAAAATTATTACCCCCCACTATTCAGGATGAAATCTACTTGCAGAGACCAAGATAACTATGAACTGCAGGTTGTAACTGAAAATAAAGCTATGTGGCTTTTCAGCAATTAGACATTTCTGGAGGCATGCAAAATGGTGCATGCAGTCTGGGACACGTGCTTTCTCTCCCAACATCAGTTGCAAGTTCTAAATGAGACCACAAGTCCCCCAGGTCCTTAAAATAGAGTCCTGCTCCATGCAAGTTCTTCTTTATAGATGATTAATTCAGTGCCAGTTTCACAGTAAAACACTTTGTTCCAATTTGTGAATCATCCATATAGAGTCATGGGTAGCAAGAACAGATAAAAATGCAGTCTGTCACTCCAGACAGATAATGAATTTGTTTAAAGCTGCTTCATTTATGAAGCAAACATGAACTGTTACCCGCCTAGAGAGGAAAGAAAAGAGAGAGGTTATGGTGTATCTGCTTTCTGCTCTTTTCATTCTCGATAGCTGAATTCATAGGACTACAGATTGAGTAATAGACTTAAAATAAACACTTCACTTACACAGACTAAAAGAACTTGACAAATCTTTTCCTAGATGCAATGGCTAGTCACTCCCTCTCTGATCTTTCTGGTAATGTTTAACATTATCTGAAATGATCCTACTGTTTGAGTCTCTCCTCCCATTAGAATGTATGCTCCATGAGGACACAGAGCTTTGTCCACCTTTTTTTTTTTTTGAAGATTTTATTTATTTATTTATTTATTTATTTAGAGAGCGAGAGCGAGCAGGGGGGAGGGGCAGAGGGAGACGCAGACTGCCGGCCGAGCAGGGAGCCCGATGTGGGGCTCGATCCCAGGACCCCCGGATCATGAACTAAGCCTAAGGCAGACACTTAACTGACTGAGCCATCCAGGCACTCCTTTTATCTTTTTTACTGCTGAACTCCAACACCTAGAACAGTGCCTGACACAAAGGAGATACTCAGTAAATATTCCTTGAACATACGATGGATGAATGCATACCCGGTGGCTTTCACACCCGTTTGCATACCACAGATTGTTTCCATTTGTGGTAAGAGGGTTATCTTGTAGCCTTGAATTTCTCTAACCAGGCTATGAAAAGGTGGTGGGTAAGTGGTAAGGGGAGAGGCTTTGAAAGACAAAGGCAGTGTCTAGAGAGAAATGGAGTAGCATGAAGGAGATAACCAGTGGGGAAGTTGATCACCACCAACAAATAGCAGCCTTCTGGCCACTGAGCAATGCCAGAGTCTTGAATGCCTAGCCAGGTTCAAGCCATCACTTCTCCCAACCGAGGAATAGCTGCAACAAGATCGCTTTCAATACTGTCAGCCAAGAAAAGACAGAGCGAAATCCTGGCACAGCATCCTGACGAAGCCCCTGGGGAGGTTCATTTGGCCTAACATAGCTTATTGTACTTGTTGAAACACGAAAGCCAGACATTGTTTCATTTCTTCAGAGCTAGTGTTAATCCACTGAGTTTTGGGCTCGGCTTTAGGATTTTTAACTTTCAAGTCAAGTATCTATACTTCCTTAGCTGTTTTTTTCAGTCACAACCCCTAAATAAATGTGTATGTTGCTTTTTCTTCCCTACTCAATACTCTTTCTCTTTGTCCTTATCAACTCCAGAGTCTCAGTTTTTAAATATTTGAGATCAATGCAGAGGTTAAATATAAATTGTGTAAAATTCCATAGTATAAGTGATAAGTGCAGTATTTTTTCCAGTCTCTCTAAATGAATATACCAAAAACCATATTACATGACAATTTACTAAACAGAGAACTCTAGAAACTAGAGAACCTACATTTGGGAAAGGAGAATTAAATCCTGAAAGAAAACTTAAGAAACATTAATAAAACTTCAGAAATCCAAAATATAGAGCAGATATTTTAAAATAAAGCTTGATTAAAAAAGCAAAAGGGAATCACAAAGAGAAACCAAAAGGATGTATTTTTTAAAAAGCTAGTAATAGCTTAAAATTCTAAACTTAAGTAGAGAAGCAAGACTGGAAATCTATTTCTAGTTTTGTCCCCAGGTCTCTTAGCAAAGAAAGTAAACTTGAAGGTTTGACAACTCTTTTCCCATAAAACAAAAGATACAATTTTTATAATGATACCCTAGATCCTAGTAACAACCTCATGAAATTTCAGAGCAGGGTGAGTTATATTATCCCCTTATTATCTGTGAAAAACCAGGGAATAAAAGACAACGGACTTATCCAGGAACATACAGCTTAACTAGTTGCAGAGCCAAGGCCTGAACCCAAGTCTAATCCCTTCTAATCCTCTATATTATAATGTGTCTACAGAAGGAGTTCAAAGACAAATCCTCCGAAGCTCCAGAAATTCTTAGGAAACATCTAGTAGAGAGTCACAGATCTTGCCCAGTCCTGTGTGTGTGCTCAGTGACCAAACTTGACTCAAGGTCATCCATATTCCAACTCTAAGATCTATTATCTTCTGTCTTAGCTCAGGTCTGCAGGAAATGTCCAGGTTGTGTTTCTTTTGTGAATCTCTCCACCAGCCTAACTGTAATAAGAATTATTAAATAATATATTTATTTATTATTATTTTTAACACTTACCCATGCTGGGGTGTGTCAGTCCTAGTGTCTACAAACTCATGCTATTTACGGTCAACCAAACTGGGCCCTCTCCGTGACGATGCTGTCCTTCTCCCAAGGTCTCAATTTAAATTCTTTGTAGCTGACTCCCAAACCCCAAATCTATTATTTCCAGCCCTGACTGTTCTTTGAATTTCCAGTCTAATGTATTTGGTCACTGGTATTTCCTAACAGCTCCTTCCCTTATTTTTTTTTTAACCACCACCTGGTTAGTCCTATAGGCTCTAAATCATCCTTGAGTACTACCTGTGATGTCAAGCCTCGCATTCCACCAGTAACCAGAATGTGTTGATTCTTTTACTGCAAATCTCCAAAGTGGTTCATACTTTCCTATTTCCATGGCTGTGACCCTAGAACAGGTCATCCTGTTTGGAAGACTGGCCTCCCAAGTGGAACTCCCTGACTCCAGTTCACTGCTCCCATCCCTGTGGTCTGGCCACACCAACATCTCATTGCTTTCCTAAACCTTGGCTTTGATTGTATCACTCACATCTTTTCTAAGCCCTCCAACATCTCTTCACATTACTCAATACAGTATACGTCCTATACTTGGAATTTTTCAAACCGATGCCCACACCCTTGTTTCTCAGCCTTTTATCCCCTCATGTATGACCTTCCACTGGAGTCCAGCTGTACAAATGGACTCTTGAACTCACACTCTGCACTTCTGGCCTCCCTGACTCAGTTTATGCCATCTGCAGTATCCGGATTACTCCTTCCCTATTGCTATTACAATTTTACCCATCATCCAAGATCTGGCTCAGTATGCCACCTCCATCACCTACATTGTGATGAAGACTTTCTTCTGTTGCTAGTGATTTCTCTCCCTTCAAATAAGGCAACTGTGTCCGGTCCATCCATACCATACCTATGTTGAGGACACATCCTGTACAACCATAAGCAATGGTCTTGCCTTTGATCTCTTATTGCATTTGCCTTGTAAGTTCCTTTCATTGCTTTTTTAACTTCATAAACTTCTGGTTTCCTTTTAAAAATAGGTTATTATGCATATGCCTTATTTCCTTTTGTAGGTTATAAGCAATTTGAGGACACAACTAGGTTATATTAAGCTCTGCATCTAACAAGCTACCTACTACAGCGTGTTGGAACCACATTTGTAGGAAGAATGAAGAGCACAATTTTTCTATAAATATTTTATTTCTTTCTCAAACTGCTACACACAAGCTAATAAATGAAAAAAATTCTTGTGGGATGCCAGCTATGAATACTTGGCATCAGCTCGTTGATTAAATCAATTTTTAACTTTTTGTATAGATATTTTCATGTTTGGTGTTAAATAAACACCACTCTAGTATATTTTCACTTAGAGCCAATTTCTTTTGTTTCTAGCTCATTACCTTGTAATCCTTCCATCTTCTTTTCTTGTTTTTAAAATATCAAACCATCCTTCTCTTCATTTTCCAATTATGGGTTATTTCATTTGAAGAGCTAACTATTCCATTTTCTATTCTAGTATTCCAATATTTGTCTTAATTTTAGTTGGTGAAACTTACACTTCAGGGAGAAATCCCTGCCATAAATCTGAGTCATTCCCTGAACCTTCCCCTTCCTTGTAAACCAAAAAAATGGCTATAATCCAAATTATATCTAATTTTTAAAATATATAATAACAACTGCACATTACATTTCCATCTTGGTACTTTTTATTACTATTTTATTTCTTGGCAAATTTCCTCTCCTACCACGTCATATTCTGCTCTCCCAAACCTTTTTCTTTATCACACCCCTCTCCCCAAATTATACTTCATGTTCCTTGGCAGGTTTTAAATCTCTGTTGGTATAGGGACAAGCAAAGGCTTTATTCTACACAACTGGTACTCAGTAAATGACTACAAATGATACCTATATATTTTGACTTTGGGGTCTGTAGATTCATGATGACAAGCTGGATCTTTTGTCTTCCTTTTTCCTATCCTTCCCATGTCTATTTTTGTTTTTATTTTCATAAATTTTATTCTCTTGTTAATGCAATTCTGAGATTCTTCTCCATTTTTTTCCCAACAAATATTTATTCATCATTTGCATGAACAAGGTATAAGCTATATAGTTTGATGGGATTCCAGAATGAAATTCAGAAACAAATCCTGTCCTGTAAGAGCTTATGGTTTAGCAGAGGACACAAAATGTCTATAAAAGTATTTGTGAAGTCTTATTAATGTGTATTACATTTCACATGAAATGTAACATGAAATATAATTAGAGGGCCATAAATTTGGGAAGTCAGCTTTTTGGAGGTAGCTGAGTCTTGAGAGAGAGACCCTTGCAGACATGATGAGTAAGGTACTTTATGAAGGAGAAAGCCACTTCATATTACTTATCCATTTCACACTGACCACTCATTAACGTGTGAGGAGTTTATTTCTAAACAATCTGAGCTTATTTTTAAACCTAGGTTGATTCATTGTAAACATGAACAATATTTCACATTTTAAGAAAAATAGTCATTTCCCATGACTCTCTTTCTCCTTGCTTTGGACGCTTTACTTTCCTATTGACCCAATTCAGCAAATTACGTGTGCGTGCACACAAACACACGCACAATGAAAATAAACCCAACTTCACTTTCTTAAAGATTTTTAAAAATTTATTTTTTTGAGGTAAGAGATCTTACCCTCTTTCCACATATTTAAGTACATAATATAGCACTGTTGACTATGGGTGTAATGTTTTACAGCAGGTCTCTAGCACTTATTCATCTTGCAAACTAATAAAAACCCTACTTCAGAAGGACTGTCTTCCTTACCAGTGGTTAAACTTTCATTCAGGGTTTATCCACTCTGTCACACTCATTCAACAAGCATTTAGTGAGGGTCTGCAACACATAGGCAACAAGTGAGTTGCTTGTGAAGGAGACACAGTAAGAACCAGCCAGGCTCAGTTCCTGTCCCTGACTGTTCCCTGACAACATATAACTACGCCTAAGTTGCTTGACTATGGTTGCTTTAAAATGCAATTGTTTTCCCTTCTAAACAGGTGCCCTGAGTTTTCCCAGCATAATCCATTTTCCAAATGTCACAGGACAAATGCCACAATTAAAAACCACATGATTAAAGACCTGTGTGCCAAAACAGGATCCCAGCGATCAGTGCAGTCCAAAACCAAACAGAGGACATTACTTGAGACTTTAAGACTCCATTAACCATGTAGTGTGTGGTTTGTAGATGTCTAGCTTAAGGGAACTGAAATGGCAGAGAAGCAACAGTGAGGCTCATGTTGAGATTGAAGGGCAGAGAAATTATTTTTCCTAGAAACCTATAGTTTCAGCTTGCAGAGTATTGCTCCAGAAAATAAAAAGTATCAAGTGAAAGGTCTATTTGTTAACATTATTTGACATGAGCTTAGAGAGAAGGTAAGATGGTGAGCAGGAAAAAAAAAAGTGCTATTTATGCTCTGGATATGATCAAGGGCACGATTAAAGGCCTAAATGAAGTCCGTGTAAATAGCAGAGTTAAAGTGTTAGAGAACTATGGGACATAATTATTATATCATGTTACTTGGGGCTGTTGAAAAATGTTTTACAACTACCAAAGTGAGGCCCTGGAGGAGTTAAAAAGCTCTCTGACCCAGCTTCCCTGGGGAAGGTTCAGTCTGGAGATAAATCTCTGAATCTGGGACAAAAATGAAGCTGGAAGGACAGTGACCTATAAAGAAAAGGCAAAGCTCACGACAGACCATCTATCTAATAACCCCGGAGAGTAAATGATCTTCTGACAATGAGGGAATGCAGGGAATGAACTGAAGACTGAGGAAGATGAGAGGACATTCATGTTCCACTGTAATAAATGCACTCGAGAGCCCATGGCCATAAAAAAACGTACAGCCAGTTGGCAGCTGAAGTGGAAATGAGCAGAGCAGGAACTGATGCGGGGTCAAGTTAGCACCATTCCGGGTGCTCGCCCCCTCACCCCCACCCCACCCCGCTAATCTGGCGTCTGCAGCTTGGCCCCTGAGAAAGTAGACAGGAGAGGAAATAGGAGCATCAGTGCCTCCGGGCCGTGGTTTCTTACTCTCTTTTCTCCCACAAGCCCTCCGCAGACCCACACTATCTATTTCTGGTTTATGTTTACTGCATCCTGGGCTCTGGACTGTGATGAGGCACAATTATTACCAGTCATGTGGCAGGTGGCACTTTACCTTGACAACTTTCTTCTCCTGATTTCTAAGATATTTTGGTTCTTTCTCTTTTTCCTTAAAATAGCAAGGAAACATTTTTGCCATGCACTTGTTTCAGCATCTAACAATTGAGATACTTTTTCTATTATGTTATAGTAGTCACACCTAACTGAAAGGGGTTTTATTTACTCTTCCTCTATTGATATTATTTTATTTTGGTCCTAATTTGTTCTTTCCCCTTGTCTAATTTTTTTCTGGCCTCAAAATTGTAAACACTCCACTGTTAATTTTTTGTATACCTCCCATACAAGATGAATCCACTAATCAGGACCACTAATCACTGCTTGGCCTTTCAAAATGTCAGAACACACATAATTGAATTATGCATATCTAATTCACTGTAACAGTTTCAGTTTAATAGTCAACTTAATAAATTTTATTTCTAAATTTTGGCATCTAAGATGCTGTATCATTTTTTAAAAATCTTTCATCTTGAATTCTAAAAACTTACCAAGATACGAAAGTAACAGTGTTGATATAAGCCACAATTACACCTCTTGAAACTCTCTCTCTTTTTCTTGCAACATACTGAAAAGCAACAAGAAAAACACTTATTTGCTTTTGGACAGAGATTCTGAAGTACACCGTCATCTGGACATTGTATAAGGCAGTTTTTCTGTAAATACAGTAAAAAAAGATGGCAGAATTGAGTGGAAAGCTTACCTTCATAAGCAATACTAAAGAGAAGAAGGAAGACGTTATCTGCTTCAATACAGTCTTGCCAAGTAGTGTAAAAATTCTCACTGCATATGCATATACACATACTAAACATGCCTATCTGTACTTAATATGTGTATATTTATATACAAAGGCATGACAGAAGAGAAAGTAACATGCCAAATGAAACTGTAACTGGGGGTAAATCCAAATATTACTGTTCAGGCAATATGGGGCAAGGTAAAAAGTGATCAGCATCAGCTATAGCAAATGGAAAGTTACCTTAAAAACAATTTTTGTGTTTGGCTTTGGAGAAAATACTAAACAGATTGAGAATAGTTAAGGGCTCCAAAAACTAGAGTGAAGTCAAATACATCAAGTATGCAAGAGAAAGTCACTGCAAGTATCCTGACTAGGAAGTAACCTTATGAACTGGGTTTTAAGGGAGAATGAGACAAAGGTACTGTTTAGAGGGGGAAAGGAAAAGCAAGATCCTTGGCAGCTCAGCCAAGACATCATAAAGATATGAAGATGTTGACTATTGCCGAAGAGCTAAGAGACACAGAGAGGAGGAATCAGTATATCCTGTTGGTAGCATGGAAATGAAGGAGAATATGCAGACATGCCTCCAGAGCCCCGTGACTGGGCGTCTAAGCAAGATTCTGCTGCTTATAGAAATGGAGCCGAGAAAACCTCTATTGATACCTTAAGATGGGTCACGAAGACACCAGTGTGAAGGTCTTCTACAGGTTAAGTGGAGATGTGGGATTGAAGCAAGTGTGAGAGGCAGGAAATGTGGATAAAGACCATCCATATGTGTTGGGAGCTGCCATGGAGAGCAAACAACTTCTTAAAGACATATGAGCATGTGCACGGTCAGTGAATTGGCAACGTCAAGCTTACTTATGCACATATTGAGCAAAACAAAGTACCTTATTTCATTATCCTCTTCATTAATCTGTATATTTTCAACTGTCCTTGTGAGATTTGGTTGTCTCTTCTGGGAAAAGAACAAGGATACATGTTATAAAAATATCAATAAATGGTATAATATTCAAGAGGTTAATGGTCTCTACTTTTATATTTTATGTCAATAACTCCAATAGCAGGGTTTTCCTTTTTTCCAGCATGCAGCATATAAAATACTTTTGCAATAAAAAATATGAATAATGCACCGTATTACTGACTCAACATTTTTCGGGGGCTGGAGGTGAAAAAGCAATAAAGAAACTGAAAGATTTAAATGGTAATCAAATTCGAAAGACATTTCAGAAAGTTGAATCACAATGATTTAGCACATTTCAAAATCTTAGACAGGTCTCTGTGAGAAGAGAACATAAGAACAGAAATCCAAAATAGCAGATAATACAAATGGCATTTCTATTTGGCTTCAAGCACATCATATGATTTGCAGCATATTTCTTCCTTTTTATATTTACTGCAGGCTATTAAAACCAGTTCCCATTTCTTAAGTGTGCGTTTTCAGTGGGAGGGGTTGTCTCCTAAGCATGATAAGGAATAAGGGGAAAACCTTAAGCTTTAGAGTCTGCTGAGACTAAGTTAAGGTAGGACCTTTTCTCAGAAAAGGGCAGTGTGGTGATCGTTTATGTAAATATAGTATGCACAAATAAATACCTGAAGTTCACGAAGTTTTGATCAAGGAAAAAAAAAAAGGAATAGCAACCCTTACCTTCCAGTATAAGGCTCCGAAAGCAAACCCGATCACAAGAGAGAAGAATGCGGGCAATGCCATGGTGGCCCATTGTAAGTTGGAGCCTCCAGTGGGGTTTGAGGCCTTCCCTGTAATTAAAACAGTATAGTGGTGAACACAGCATATCCCTGCTAGAGGTTTTCCTCTTATGCTGTGGTTGTTCCCAACTGTTTCCATAATGTATTCTTGACCCAGCTCTGTTTAAGATATTTGAAATGCTGATTTTTCTGCTGAGTGTTGTTTTGGGACAGCAATACAAGTCCATGTCGTCTCCGAAATATGTTAAGTTGAAAAATAAAAGAAAACCCACACAGAAGGATATCGGACGTGGCTGATGTTGACACACATGGAACACAGACGACATATTCCTAGAAGTGACTTATACTCTCAAGCAAATCCATTTTCTATGACTTTAAAACCCTTCTGTTTTCTCACTCTTCACCCTTTGCCAAGAAATTGTAAAGAGGGCATTTTGCAACCTGGATCAAGGTCGGTATGCATTAAGCTGTTCTGCCTGCCGCAAATAAGAAGTCATTAAATGTACTTAGTGGTTGAAGTATTTTTAGGTACCTCATGCTTAGAGTCATGGCGTTTCCTCATCACATCTGCAGTATACGTTTACTGGATGCCAGAGAGTGCCCAGCTCTGTGCTAAGGACTAAAGATTTGATTTTTCAGACATTTTATGTTGGAAAGCCTGAGACCATTAAACACTAAAGAAAGGCTGAAAGCACGGCTATCTTCTCATTGCTTATTTTAATAGCGAGAGACAGAGAGAGAGAGGGGAAAAAACATGTGAGATGAACTTGGGACTCCTTTTGATCTTGCTCAGCTCCTCTGTGAGCAGCAGAATGATTCATGAATTAAACAAAACACATCTACCACAAGGGTCTCTTCTCTCTGCCTCCTTACAAGGAACAACCTGGTTGTTTATTAGAGACACGGACACATGTGCCAACCTGTACAAAAAGAACTGAAAATCTTCAGTTTTCTTTTGATGAAGGAACATATTTAGAAATTATACATTTTCAGCAATTATAGGATCAAAATGTAAACTAATCCAAGGTAAAGTGACTGTTTTGGGCTATAATATTTTGCAATATTTGGGATACTGTGTCAGCCTACAGTCACCTATTTAACATATTAAGTACCTAAAGTACATAATATAAAAGAAACAAACCACTGTATGTGTATAAACATTTACAGGGAGAACATGAACTTAGATTTAACCTGAGAGGCAAGAAACAAATCTTATCTACTGCAGAGAGAACAGGAACTGGCTATTTCCCCACCATTTGTAAACTGGGAGCAGGAAATTCACTAATTCCAGGACTCCTATTTCCAAAGGGCTCTAACAGGAAGTTTGTGTGTATGTGTTGGGTGGAGGGTGAGTCATGGGTGCCCCTTACACTTAAGGAAGGGCGATGGGGATGGAAGTGGGGTCTTCCATTCATATAACTATGAATCACTTCCTTGAGACTAGATTAGATTAGCGTATCTTCTGATCCACCCCCCATCCTACAGCCTCGTGGGAAATAAGTTTTAGGCATTTTAAAGTAGAATTCAACATGAATTCTTTCATCAAAATAAAGCAGAGTTACAGCATGGGATTTAGTATAACTTAAGTGGTACTAAAATTATTGTAATAATATAGCTATTTTAAGGGTTATATAAGATTGTGTATACTAGTCTGGGATTTAACTACCATTTATAAAAGTGTTTTCTCTCAGAAAATGGATTATAAGCAATTCTTGCCATTTTGGGAATTTTAATACCACTATCTGTACATAACTTGGCTATTTGCGGTTGTATTCCAGTAGCAAGTTTGAATTCTCCTTCATGGCCACTGGCTATATTGATGAAGGATAACCGGAAGGCGGGCAGGTAGGGACTTGCCCCAAGATGAAACCGCCCTTAAAAGGATTTTACACCGCCCTGGAAAGAGCCCTCCCCCCTTTCCCATGTGACAAAAACCTGATTGGATGACAGGCACAGGGAGGGTTAATCAGATTGAAACAGCCTGTCAACAAGCCCATAAAAATCCCTAGACTTAGAAACTCTGGTGGCAACCCCTTTGGGTCCCCTCCCTCCTTGGGAGCTTTGTACTATCACTTTGCTACCACTCAGTAAAGCTTGCTTTGCTGCCCACCACTCTGTCTGGTCTACCTCTTCTTCAAAGTGGCGTGACCAAGAACCGTGGGCACAGAGAAAAAAATCCTGCAACACTACAGCCCACAGCGTCTATTGGGACTGCTGTGTGGTTATGATAGATTTGACCAGGTGACCTCCTGGAGGCATACAGAGAAAACAAAGGAAGCTATTGATATTTTTGTCCCCAGACTCCAGTGGAAAATGAATGAGCTACGATGATGCTATGGAGAATTCTATTACATATGTTTGGGTAGCCAGACGCCCTGGAATCAAGGCGGCCAATACCCTATTCTTCCTGTTCTTTCCAAAAGCCAAATCTTGACTTGAACCATTCAGACCACAGGAAAGACAGGCCCATTAGCAACAAGCAGAATTGGCTTACTAGAGAGTGAGATATTCTGGGATTCCCCACTCACAATCTTTCTCAGGTAGGACAGCCCCTAAAGAAGGTGTTCCAAACAGATCCATGCTGGATGAGAGACCTAACTAAAGAGAACTCACTGCATTCTTCCAGAGTAGTGACTTTTTAACCGCTTTAAAAGTTCCATCCCCAGGACTATGGCCCCAAAGTCCTAGAATCTGACTAACACTACAGCAGTCCACCTGCAGGAGACAGGGAGGGAGGGGCCTGATAAAGACAGAAGGGGAAAGGGACCAGAGGAACTGAGCTTCACCTCCTTGATGGGTCAATGTTAGCTTGCTTTTGTTATTTCTCATTAATGCAAAGAGTTTAATAGCCAGCCTTCAATTCTGTCCAGTGATACTGCCATCCCTCTCGCAGAGAGAGAAAAAGGATGTTATCAGAAAAGGCCTATTCAGACCTCCAGGGCATGACTCCCAAGAGTTTCCACTGCTGCTATCTATCAGGGATCAATGAGATTTAAACTGTGTGCCTCAAGGCCCAAGTGGTGGGTATCTGGTGCGGATGCCCAATCTAGTACAAGGCTTTGCTTTTACGTAAAGATTGCCACGGAAAACTTGTAGGGTGAGGGAGCACATCTGGACAAGATTTGAGCAATCCCAAATCCCTGGGTTGTTGTTGTAATTGTACCTCATTATTATGAATGTCCAAAATTCGTGGGCACTGACTTGTTTGGTTTGACGAATACCCAACATCTGTTCAAATACAGAACATGTAAAACTGTGCTACAATTTTGCTGAACTCTTTTTTGAATGATTTTGCTTATAGGCATCACCATGCCTGTGAACACAGACCTCCTGGTGCTTAGAAAACCTTCAACTCAGTACTCCTCCTTAATTCAGATTCAAAGCTCATCGTAGGCTTGCCACAAGTACTGACCCACAGCCTTGGTGCACCTGTTTGATCTAACAATGACGAACACATATTATACATAAGGCATGGCTCCACATTCAAGCGTGTTAACACATTTCAAACTCAGAAAACTCTATGAAGGAGGTACTATCATCCTTCATTTGACTGGCAGGTCCAGAGAGATTAAGTAACTCACTCAAGGTCACACAGTTATCCAAGGGCTAACACTGGTCTAGAAGTCCAAGCAGTCTGAGTCATAGACTGTCTTTTTAGATGTATAATGTAATGTCAAAGTAAGGACTTCTTCTGTAACATTTAAATACTGTTTGCAAGGATCTTAAACATTCTTTTAGTGTGGTATAAAGGAAATTACTATTATTTTGAAAGCACAACTCCTTTAGTGGATAACTTGAACACTTTTATAAGAGAGATTCATGGGATAATATAAGATACGGAGAGGACACTCATATCTCAGGACTCCTTCATATACAGTGGTCCTCCACCTAGCATGGCCACTTTTTGGGATTTTATCCTGCAAACCAGCCTGGTCACTTCAAATTTCTCTGCCCATATTCCCCCCAAAAATCTTACTTCCTTTATGCTACAACTAAAAACATTTACATGCTTCTATTAAAATACATATTGTAATATATACACAATACATATGATAAAATACAAGGACTGTTTCTCTTACAAGAACGTAAGCTCTACAAGAGCTAGTCTTTGCGCATGGGTATCTAAGTGCCATATTTTTTTTTTTTCCTCCAAGTGCCATATTGATGAGTGATGTCTCCTGACAAAAAGCAGCAAATTATGCAAGACCCATACTTTTCTACAAAAAGGAAAAAAAAAAAAAAAGGAAAGCAAAACAAAGAAAAAAGAAGGCTGACCATTCATTTTGTAATAAAAAAAATGAATATGTGTTTTATATTCAATTGTCGTCTGAGGTAAGTAGAAAAGACTTTTGCTTCCAACCATGATAATAGCAGATTAGCCTCCCCAACCTAAATAATTATTATACTAGACAAATTATTTGAGGCAGTTATTTTCATACACTAGACAACAGGTAGCTCAAAAATGTAATCCCTAAGAGAGTAAAAACACATGGTGAGGCCCATGATTGTCTTCACTTTCTGGCTGGGAGGTATGGAAGATAGAAGCCAATTAGGGTTCCGTGGTCTCACTGAGATAGGGAATCAGAGACTGAAGTTCAGGGTCTCCAGATGTGGCTGGAGATTGTGGGGCAGGGTTACTGGTGCTGTGCAGAAAAGGAGCTATGCAGAAAAGGAGCACCAGAAATCTCTGGAGGAATATCCTTGTCATTGGTTAAAAAAATAAGCTGTACATCCAAAGAAAGAGACTTCATAAAACCTGGTAATAAATAATACCTGGGAAGCTATGACTTGACAGTCAATCAGAGAAAAAGGGGCTCTGACAAGCAAGAATGGGGAGATTTTCTAGGCATTCAAGAGGTATCTCAGAAATTCCATACCTTCGAAATAAGCCTACTCTCCCCCTTCCCTCTAAGAAAGCTTAAAAACAAGACTGGGAAGGAAAATAATCTGCCACTAACTAAACTGCCTATCTGTATCAAAAGTCTCTAAAGTAATGCTACAAAATCTGCATTCTCATAAACATAGTATCCACAACATCCAGCATGTATTCAAAAATTACTAGCCATGTAAAGGAAATGTGACCCAAAATCAGGGGGAAAAAAGCAGTCAATACACACCAACCCTGAGACAACCTAGACGTTGAGATTAGGAGACAAGAACTTCAGAGCTTTAGAACTACAGTTGACCCTTGAACAATGCAGGGGTTAGGGGCACCAAGCTCTTGCAGAGTTGAAATCTACATATAACTTTGACTCCCCTAAAACTTAACTACTAATAGCCTGCTGTTGACTGGAAGCCTTACCAATAACAAACAATTAGAACATATTTTGTATGTATATCTATTATATACACTGTATTCTTAAAATAATCTAAAGAAAATGTTAAGAAAACCGTGAGAAAATACATTTATAGTACTGTAAAAATCTGTTTATAAGTGGACCCACATGGTTCAAGCCCTTGTTGTTCAAAGGTCAACTGTATATCCAGGGGCCAAAAAAGAAAATATTATCATAATGAATATGCAGATGGAAAATCTCAGCAGGAAAATATAGAAAGAATTAAATGCAAATTCTAGAATACAAAATACAAACTTAGCAATGAAAAAATGTACTAGATCCAAACCCATAGAATATACATCACCAAGAGTGAACCCTATGTAAAACAGGTACTTTGAATGGCTATGATGTGTACATGAAGGTTTATCAATTTTAACAAATGTACCTCTCTGTGGGGGATGCTGATAACAGGAGAGGATGCACATGGGTGTGGGCAGGGGGTGTGTGGGAAATCTCTGTACCCTTCCCTCAATTTTGCTATGAACCATAAACTGGTCCAAAAAAAAAAAATTAAAAACAGCAAAAAAAAAAAAAAAGTATGGATGAAAAGTTCAGCAGCTTACAGATGGCAGAAGAGCCAGGAAACTTGAAAACAAATAAGTAAAAATTATGCGTTTTGGTGAACAGAGAGATTGGGGAGAGGGAAAAAAATCTGAACAAAACCTCTATGAACTGTGAGACAATATCAAACTACCTAAAATATGTGTGATTGGTATGTGTGTGATTAAATATACTACGTGTGATTTTTTTTGGAGAGGAGAGAAAATGAAGAAAAAATATTTGAAAAAGTTATGGAAAAATTTTCCCCAAATTTTGGGGTAAATACACTTATATATCAAAGAAGCTTGACAAAAAGCAAAAGAAAAAAATACAAAAAACCCCAGTCCTAGGTACACCTTAGTCAAACTACTACACAGAAGAAAATTTTGAAAGGCAGAGGGAAAAAATGACCCAGCACATATTAGAACAAATGTAAACTCTGAATGCCTTTTTGTCAGAAACAATAAAAGCAGGAAAACAATTGAGTGACACCTTTAAAGAACTGAAAAAAAATTCTGTGAACCCAGAATTCCATATCTAGTAAAAAGCACCTGTAATATTGAAGACATTTTTTTTTTTTTTTCCTTATGTAGGCTCCACACCCAGCACAGAGCCCAATGTGGGGCCCGAACTCATGACCAGGAGATCAATACCTGAGCTGAGATCAAGGGTTGGCCGCTTAACAGACTGAGCCACCCAGGCGCCCTGGAAGACATTTTTTAATTAAAAGAAAAAAAAAAAAAAGATGTTGCCAGTAGATTTACACTACAAGAAATACTAAAGGAAGTTCTTCAGCCTGAAAGGAATTAATACTAGGTGGAAAGTTGGGTTTACAAGAGGGAATGCAGAGTTTAAGAAATAATATATGGGTAAATATAGAAAACAACTATATTCTTTTGCTTTTTAAAAAAGACATAGGATAGTTTAAAGCAATAATTATAAGGCTATCATGAGGCTTATAACCTAGACTATATGTCAACATAGCACAAAAGATGATTCTCACATTTTTTCTTAAGTGCTACAATATTAAGTAGACCACTGCAAGATGTATATTGTAATTCCTAAAACAACCATAAAACAATGCAAAGAGATCTGTTGAAAATAATAAAAAAAAATTAATCCAAAATCAACCTGGAAAGGATAAATAAGCAAATGAGGCAAATAGGAAACAAAATGGTAGGCCCAAATCCAACCATACCAATAACTATATTAAATATAAATGGATAAAACACTCTAATTAAAAGTCAAAGACAGCCTAGCTAAAATAGCAAGGCCCAACTATATACTGTCTACCAGAGATGTTCTTTAAAAATAAAGATAGTAGGTTGAAAAGAAGAAAGGTATACCATGAAAACAGTAAGCATAAGAAAACAGGCTCCACTACTGTAGACAAAATACACTTCAAGACAAAGAATTCTAGCAGAGGTAATGACAAATATTTCACTAACAATAAAAAGGTCTGTTAATCAGGGAACCCATAACAGTAATCAATCTATAACCACCTTATAATACAGCTTCAAAATATATAAATTGAAAACTCATAATCAAAAGGAGAAATGGCCAAATCCACAAGCAAAAGATTTTTAATGCTCCTCTCTTAGTAATTGATAAAAAAATTAGACAAAAAATTTAATAAGCATATAGAAGATCTGAACACTATCAGCCATTTTGATCAAATTTGAGAATGCTACACTCGATATTTGAATGATACACATAAGTTTCAATAAATTTTGAAAGATTACAGTGCACATTTTCTGACAATAGAATTTAGAAACCAGTGAGATATCTAGAAAAACCAAATATTTTTAGACATTAAATAACCCACTTTTATATTACCCATGAATCAAAGAAGAAATCACATTGAGAATTAAAAAATATATATATATTTTTTTATTTAAAAGCTTCCAGGTATTTCTTTCTTTTTTTTTTATTCTTATGTTAATCCCCATACATTACATCATTAGTTTTAGATGAAGTGTTCCATGATTCATTGTTTGTGCATAACACCCAGTGCTCCATGCAGAATGTGCCCCTCCTCAATACCCATCACCAGGCTAACCCATCCTCCCACCCCCCTCCCCTCTAGAACCCTCAGTTTGTTTTTCAGAGTCCATCGTCTCTCATGGTTCGTCTACCCCTCCGATTTCCCCCGCTTCATTCTTCCCCTCCCGCTACCTTCTTCTTCTTCTTTTTTTTTTTTTTCTTAACATATATTGCATTATTTGTTTTTAAAGAAATGATAATGGAAACATAACATATCAAAGTATGTGGGATGCAACTAAAGTTGCTTACAAGAAAATTTATAACTTTAAGAGCTTATATCAGAAAATTAGAATGGTTTAAATCACTAATTAAATTTTTCTACCTTAAGAACTTCAGCTACAACTTAGCTGAACAAACTAAACCCAAAGTAAAAAGAAGGAAATAATAAAGATTAGAAATCAATGAAATATAAATTAAGAAGCCAAAAGTTGCATCTTTGAAAAGATTAATAAAATAAAATCAGTAGTTAATAAGAAAGACCTTAACTGGCTAACACACAGTCCTTTTTTAAAACTTTTCAGATCTGATGTGTTTTGTAATTCAGAATTTCAGATTTTAGAAGGTTCTGTCTTACAGATATTCTATATAATATCCTCAGTGAAGTCTAGGTAGCACGCTGTAATCAAACACAATATTTCTGTAGTGAAATCTATAAATATTCACTTTTAGAAGGAAAAAGACTACAAATAGCCTTATCTCAGTTTAGGTCAGGTCAGGTTTTGGTGGCAAAAATTCCAAAACAAATGGATTTTAGAGGTCTTTAAAAAATTTCTGAATTGCAGAATTGCTATTGTGGATTCGTACTAAATTGATTACTCCTTTTTATAGGTAGGTCCTCTATGTCCCTGAACATATGACAGTGCCCAATTACTAAGTCTTCAGGGATGACGTTCTTAGCTAAGATCATAGGATGAATTTTTTTTCCTTCTCCAGCTTCCATGAAACTAGAGGATCAGAATATTTAGTAAAATCCAATGACCTTTATAATGACCTTGCCTGTATTTGAAAAGAGGACATGAGACTTCCAGGAAATTGGGTTCTTAGTCAAAGAAGACAGAAATTTCAGGCAAAGAAGCATATTCTCCTCTATATAGTAAATAAAATCATCAGACATACAAACACATAATAGTAACTACTGATATATACAAAACTGAAAATATCCTTGGAATTCTATATAACGGACATCTACACTTTCAATTTTAAAATTCCATTTTTGTCAGGCAAATTCCACAACAAATATATTAAGTTGACAATGAATAAAGCTTAAATCATATTTCTAAAAGTAATTATATGACTTATTTAAAATAATCTTAGCAGATTTTGACCCAATTTTCTAAAGATCATCTTGAGTTGTAGGGAAACCCGTTTCTACAAAGCTAATATTTATTTATTTAAAAAAATATTTAAGGAAGATTAATTTATTTATTTTAGAGAGAGACAGAGCACACAAGTGGGAGGGGCAGAAGGATAGAGAATCTCAAGCGGACTTCGAGCTGAGTGAGGAACCCATGTGGGGCTTGCTCTCATGACCCTGAGATAAGGAGCTGAGCCAAACCAAGAGTTAGACGCTTAAGAAACTGAGCTACCCAGGCACCCCCAAATTTTTATTTAAATTCTAGTTAGTTAACATCTAGTGTAATATTGATTTCAGGAGTAGAATTTAGTGATTCATCACTTACATACAAACCTAATAATTCTCAGGAAGACCATAACAGGAAGAATAGTAACAGAACAGTATTAATAGTAATAATTGCAGAAATTTCCTTTAAAGCCCATGCAATACTCCCATAGGTGCTAATTGGAGCCATGCATTCATTAAATCAGATGTATGTACTTACTATTACTGCTACTGCTGTCATTCCTAAGGGAGCTGGCTGCAACAGGGGGTAACATAAATGGTTTTGTGACACTGACTCTGGAATCTAAATAGAAAGCAATAATGTGTCAGTGTTGTATGATGATTTACATAAATTACAGAGTGTGCAAAAGGTTGAAGTGCAATACCAGAGTACTTTCAAGGTCTGCCTCCCCAGTTTTGATTATTCAGATCCTATTTATTTCTTACTGGGTCCTGTTCTGTCTTTATTAAGAAATTCATCACAGTCACCTTATAGAACAAAGATTCATTGCCTACATATGTTAATAAATCTAAGTAACACAAATTGTTGGTAATTAGTCTTAAAAACAACAACAACAACAAAAAACAATGTAAGTAGATTTTGTACTACAGGGACCCAGTGGGAAAAAAGGTCTCGATACAGAGTAACTGGTGAAGATCAGAATTCATGACTCAGAGGTAGACCTTAAGGAAAAGATTTGAAAAGGGGACATTAGAAAAACTGAAGATGAAGAATAACATATACTACACAATACTAGCAAATTCACTACATCCCATATTGTTTACCCACACAAAATTCTTATATTTGGAAATGATGAGTGTTGCTTTGGTTTGAAAACCAACAAATCAACTGATCACTTCTTTCATGCCATTGATATATGTCTTTGTATTAGACATATACACATACATCTTTCTCTAGCTACAAATATATTTGAGTCAGAGGTAGATTCTTACCTACACATATAAGATTCAAGCTTGCTTTTGGCATTTAAATTGGAAATTCTTATATATCTTACCTTTTTCAGGACTTAATGTTGAAGAAACCACACATTCACTAGTTTTAGATGCCACGGTCTCCAAGTCCTTGAGGGCATCAATGGATCTATTAAAAATTCTGAAGAATTCTTCAGGGGTAAAATGCCTGAGTTCTGGGCTCTTAGGTGTTTTTTTTACATTCTAGAAGAAAACAGGTTTATATTTTTCAGATAGTTTACAGATTTAACTGATGTCAAGGTAATAGACTATAAATACATTCCCCAAAGATTCAAGTAAAACTAATACTTTTAGACAACTGTTTTAACACCCATAATTCAAATTGGTACTACAAGATAGTGATCCCATCCAGTTTGGTCTGGGGCTCAACTCCAGATAAAGGAATGGAGTGGTGGTGGGGGTAAGGTGAATAGAACATCAAAACAAAATAATGTTAGCAAGAAATTAGAGACACTGTTCTTTAGAGATGCTCATTAAAATAATTATTCATTAAAAAAAAAATACCGCTCTATAACACATGCTCCAAACAGCCCAAAATTAAAAAGTCTGATGATACTAAATATTGGCAAGAATATGGAACAAAGGGGACTCTTACATACTGGTGGAATGATATAAATTGGCGATTTGGTATCATCTGGTAAGGCTGGACATGTGCCCATTTTGTAACCCAGAAATTCCACTTTTAGGTGAATACTCTAGAGAAGCTCTTGCACATATGCACCAGGAGACATACAAGAAAGTTCTTAGCAACAGTGTTATATAACACTTACATCAAACAACAGAAGAGTGGTTAAATCATGAGAGACTCTTAACTATAGGAAACCAACTGAGGGTTGCTGGAGGGGAAGTGGGTGAGGATGGGGTAACTGGGTGGTGGGCATTAAGGAGGGCACGTGATGTGATGAGCACTGGGTGTTACATGCAACTGATGAATAACTGAACTCTACTTTTGAAACTAATGTTGTACTATATGTTGGTCAATTGAATTTAAATGAAGAAAAAAAAAGAAGAGTGGTTTAATAAATATTGGTATATTAAGTCCACTCTATCAGCAGGAAAAACTTAATTTCAGCTATATGCCTCAAAGTGGATATATCTTATAAGCGTAATGCTGAGCAAAAGAACCAAGTTATAAAAGAATAAAAAGTATGATTAATTTCTAGAAATTCCCCAAGAAAGCAAACCAGACTATATTTTAGAAATTCATACATGCATGATTATCTATAAATAAAAGTAGGTAATAATAACACCTATGTAGCATTTGCTATGTACTACACTAAGTGCTTTATACATATTAACTCCACCCCCAAAACAACAAAGAAATACCACCTGGGTTCTAGCCACAGTGCCATGATTAGTAAATGTATACTCTTCAGTATTTGGGATGCTCTTCTTGACATCGCCATTTACCTAACACTTAACTCATCTTTCAAGCCCCAGTGGGTGGATTATTTCCTTCATGACACTGTTCCTCATATGCCTTACTTTTTGTGACCTCTTGCCATCAGAACACTATTTGTACTAACATGATATAAAAAGACATGTTAACTCTAAGATGTCATAGACTGTAAGACACACCAATTTAGAAATTAAAAAGTAAAGTAATAGAAGTGATGAAATGTAGTGAGGAGGCTCTTAGTACAGTAAGAATTCTGAGTTTGAACACAAATGGGATGGATACTGGGTCTTAAAGAGAAATTGGAATTTGGATGAGAAGGAAGTATTTAAAAGTACAGAATGATATTTAAAACCTTAGGTTTAAACATCTAGAAGGCCTGTAGGGTAGACCCTGAATTGTGAACTCTATGCCAAAGCAGGTCTCCCAAGATCTATTTTATTATAGATGTGTATTCTAAAATAATAATAAAAATGTTAATTAGGATTTATTTTGCCAGACATGGTACTAAGGCATTAATCTTAAATTATCTAATGTCAACTCCATGAGATGGATCCTGTCATTATCCTCATTTTAGGCATAAAGAATGTGAACACAGAGAGGTTAAGTTCACAAAGGTAACTAGTGACAGAGTCAGGATTTGAACTCTAACACCTCATTCTTAATCTCTATACACTGCCTTGTCAATAAACTTCAATCTCACAGCACTGCCATGCCCACATTCTGAAGCTGGTGACAACTAATCATCAAATGACCTGGAGATGTTAAAATGCACTTCATTGTTGTGACATGATTACTATGGATAGGAGGTCTAAGGGTTCATTATAGACAATTTTCCATTTAAATGTAAATGAACATTTGTAACCTAAAAGGTGGGTTATGAGGACTTCACTCACGAAATAAAGGTCTATTTTTTTTTATGTTTAGAGGGAATAAATTTAATTTTTATATTAAATGACATCTAAGCCTTTATGTATGTTTCAGTATTGCAGTGACTACAACCACCTATTTTCTGTGCTCTCCTTAAAAAACTTTTTTAATTAAAAATTTATAAATTAAAAATTTCACAAATAAAGATATTGCCACCCTTGCCAAGGTCAGCATAGGTCTTGGGGAAGAGTAGTAAGAAGCAATCCCAAAGAATACAAAGTTACCTCAAATAAGTGTTCTTCCATGCATTCCACAAGGTCATCCACTATTTTCACAAGTTTGTCTATGATAGAGTAATTACTCAAGCCTTCAGAAATATTTGAAAACTTGTCCAGAAGATCAGTTAAGCTGACTGACAACTGTTCCACCATCACTCTTATCCAACAATGACTAGGCTGCAAGAAATTGAAAGAAAGGAAGATAAAGGCATCTATTGTAAATACAGTAAACTTGGAGTACCCTTCTTCAAAGACATCAATGTTTCAGTCGCTGCTGGACAAAGAATTTCCTTATATCAGAACAGGTCAGTTTTTGTGTTTTGTTTAACTCAGATTTAACATCTGCTTCAAAATTTGCAAATGAATAAAGACCTGAACAAAGTATTGCTGGTAAAGAATGTTGCTCTTCCATGGAAGTAAATTAAAGACGAAGCCAAGTCTTACCCTTGACAAGGTTTACTTACTTTACTCACAGTGTTTTTAAAAAAGCTTTATGCAGAGGGAGTTACCAAAAAAAACCCAAAACCCCTCCCAAAAAACAACATTATTGTAGGAGAGAGTCCTAGCCCTCAAGGACTCGCAGTCTTTTGGTGAACTGGAATATGAAACAATGGATTAAAATAGCTTATTTTTCCGAGGTGCTTGATAGATTTCAAGGCTTCTTCATAGATAAATTCATATGTTTGTTTAAAAAACAAACAAACAGGGCGCCTGGGTGGCTCAGTTGGTTAAGCAACTGCCTTTGGCTCAGGTCATGATCCCGGAGTCCTGGGATCGAGTCCCACATCGGGCTCCTGGCTCAGCAGGGAGCCTGCTTCTCCCTCTGACCCTCTCCCTTCTCATGCTGTTTCTCTCTCCCTCGCTGTCTAATAAATAAATAAAATCTTTAAAAAAATAAAAAACAAACAAACAAACAAACAAACAACAGCCCTGGCAGGAATGTGGTCTCAGAGAGAAGCACTTTTGCCTTAGCAGCAGGACCAGCTACATAATTTGTGGAGACAAGTGCAAAATGATAACATATTCACTGTTCAAAAATTTGTCCAAGAATGAATGATTACAAGATGGTAACAGCAGAGTATTAAACCAAGCACAGAACCTTGCCCATGAAGCTAGCCCTGCCCATTGGTTAGAAGCTCAAATCTGTACAATCAGGTATAACTGGGTTCAATTCTGTCTAAGAAACTCCAGACACCTGCATAAATTCTCTGAACCTCTCTGTAGAATGGGGATAATAGAACAGGTAGTTGTGAGGAGATAATGTACATAATTTGAATGTAAGTTTTATGAAGGCACTATTTTTTTTTTTTTAAATATGGCCTAGAACAGTGTCTCTGGCATGTGAAAGTTGCTCAGAAACTATTTGTTGAACAAATGCATGAGTGAATAAAAAATGAATGAGAAAAAAATACTCTGTGTCAGGGGTCTACACTTTCTGTAAAGGGCTAGATAATATTTTAGGTTTTGCATGCCAAGAGGCAGAAATAAAGGATATTATGTAGGTGCATTTATACAGAGAAAACAAATTTTTACAAAACTTTTATTATAAAATTAAAATGTAGTAATAATAATTGAATATAATGTCTTTTGCAGAATAATCAAATTTAATCTTTTGTAATATAGGTCTACCAATAAGAATGGAATTCTTTATTTTGGGTCAACATTTTGTTTAGCTGGGTTTCAAAGTATTCTCGATTATCAGACAGAATACAAATGTTCATCTGTAAAAACCAATCTCAGCTGGCTGGCCATATAAAATCAGGCAGTGGATTGGATCTGGCCTACAGGGTATAGTTTACCAGCCTCTGTTATAAATGGCTCTGGGCCAATAAAGGTTTAGATTATCAGGAAAAAGATCTCGTTGATGTATTATTAAAATCCATTCTATTTTTTATTTTATTTTATCTTTTTTAAAGATTTTATTTATTTATTTGACAGAGAGAGACACAGTGAGAGAGGGAACATGAGCAGGGGGAGTGGGAGAAGGAGAAGCAGGCTTCCCGCGGAGCAGGGAGCCCGATGTGGGGCTCGATCCCAGGACCCTGGGATCATGACCCGAGCCGAAGGCAGACGCTTAACGACTGAGCCACCCAGGTGCCCCTCTATTTTTTAAATTAGTGTAACATTACTTAAAATAAGTTCATATACTTTGTATACTTTAACATTATGTTTTCTTACATAAACATCTTTTAAGTAGAATCTCTGATTTTTTTTTTTAAACTTGGCTAAAATGTAACAAGTGAGAAAAATAAGATTGGGGATAGCTATAATTGCCATGGTGTATAAGATCCTAAATAATTTAAAATAACTTCTGCTGTAATAAAAATATTATAATCGGGGTGCCTGGGTGGCTCAGTTGGTTAAGCGACTGCCTTCGGCTCAGGTCATGATCCTGGAGTCCCGGGATAGAGTCCCGCATCGGGCTCCCTGCTCAGCAGGGAGTCTGCTTCTCCCTCTGACCCTCCCCCCTCTCATGCTCTTTCTCTATCTCATTCTCTCTCTCAAATAAATAAATAAAATCTTAAAAAAAATATTATAATCATAGGGAGTACCTGATGCCATGTAAAATGAATCAAACCACTAAACTTGATTTCTCTTCTTACTAGCAGAATATCTCTATGGGGGAAGGCCAAGTGATTTATCCTAAATTATACAAGGGGGCCGCCTTCTATTCATTTAACAGAACAGTTTTAATTAATACAACACAGCCAAAAAGGAAACGGGTTTATCTACAAATTGGTAAGCCCCAATTCCTGGAAGCACTAAATGTCATTCAAAACTTTCAGGAGTGTTGGCTCCGGCTTCAGAAAAGTATAACAAACAAACCCCCAAATGGGAATTAGTTCAATTAGGCCATTTCACTCAACTCATCAACCAAGTTCTCAAAGACTATGTGTTTCCAAAGTATGTTCAGAATGGATTCTTTGTTTTGTTTAATCAGTGCTTATCTCAAGCACATGTAAGTTCACATTTGCATCATTCACAGGTCTCTTTCCAAAATGTCAGTCTTTCCTTTGGGACTGAATCGCTCTCCAAGTCTCCATCCATTTAAACAGTGATAATTCCCTTTTAGATAGTCAGCCCTGTCAGCAAGGGGCAGATTTACTAGAATCTGGGATACAACACATACTGCAAATACTGTTTGAAGAGTATTTATACGGTAGGGCAGCCTTCCCCAATTAATTCATTCTGTTGTAATGGTGCAAATTTTTCTGTGGCAAGCTGATTCTAGGTGTCAGTCTCTTTAAATTCTGTCTTCACTCCACTTTATAAATATGCTTGCCTATCCTTTCTTCAGATCTTCTGACATAGAAGAACCAAAATCAAATTTCCTTATTCTGAACTAAGGTACTCCTTCAGCTTCTGCAGTCTTGGCACCTTAAGTGAGCAGGTTTTTTCTTTTTCCTTTTTTGTGGTTAAAGTAGAAACGATTTTGTTTATAGGTTTCTTATTTTTAACCAGGGAACTCTGGGGTGCTTTACTACCACCACTTCTGTTTATCTCTATTTTCAGCTGAACTCTTATGTTTGCATTCTGTATTCAAGTTCTTTTTTTTTTTTTTAAAGATTTTATTTATTTGACAGAGAGAGATAGCGAGAGAGGGAACACAAGCAGGGGGAGTGGGAGAGGGAGAAGCAGGCTCTCCGCCGAGCAAGGAGACCAATGCAGGGCTTGATCCCAGGACCCCAGGACCATGACCCGAGTGGAAGGCAGACACTTAACGACTGAGCCACCCAGGTGCCCCGTATTCAAGTTCTTATTTAGCTATGACGACTCCCTCACAGCCACCCATGGTCCCCCACGGTCCCCAACTTCCATACACCTAATCAACAGCTGAAGCAATCAACATTTCCCAGCAAAGTTCTCAAGCCTAAACTTCTAATTTCTTACAGTTAGATCCTGGAAATCTCACCATCTAATCCTAGCCCAAAATTTGCCCTTTAAAAATTATGAAGAATTCATTGCTAGCTGATACGAGCTACTACACTGCTGAAAAACACATTTCTAAACATCTTGTAAATTATATTTCATGCATTATTCATTCTTGCCAAATTTCCTTGGAAAAAACGATATAATCAGTTCAGAGTTCTATCTTCTCATTAATTTGCTTAAAGAGTTACATGTTAGCTTTTTAGGATTCTTGGACTTATTAAAGATAGATCTAAGGCTGAAAAAAAAATTAAATATCAGCCAGTTTTGACCTGTCTGCAAGAGAGAAAACCAGTTTTGACTAGATCATTAAGCAGTTTCATATCTTCCTTTTAATTAAATATGGTCAATGATTTGCAAAGAGAATGAAACACAGGAAACTCAGTATTTCATTTGTGAGATGATAGATCTGCTTCTTGACTCCTCCAAGATGATGATTAGGAAACGGATGATTGAAGGCTCTAAGTTTCCCAAATATAATTTTTTCCTTTTGCCTTCATAATAGGCATTATTATCACTATTCCTTAGCTTTTAGAGACCATTTTAAGCTTAAATAGTTCTGTATAAGTATCAACTCACAACATTCATCAGAAGAATGTAAGATACAAATAATGTTCTCTATTTTACTAGCAGAAGAATGTGAAGAATTAGGAAAGTTGATAAAACCACACAGGAGGCCAAAGAAGTGAGGTAAGAGGTACCTCTCAAATTCTTGAAGTACATATAATTTAATTTTCCATTCACCTATATACACCTACAAAACAAAATATACTCCTTGCTTTGAAAGGGAAAATCTGTCTGGGTTTTCCTTAACTCCAGACTCTCAATTTCTTATCTTCTTTCTTGGTAGCCTCCATCTTACATTTTCTGGGTTAATTACAGCAACTCTGGCTAAGACTACTGGAAAAACATGCTTTCAATTCCTATGTAACATGTATCATTCTAGAATGCTAACTGAATTAATGCATCGGTAATTCTTGACCTGCCACCATGCCACCACCATTAAAGATTTGTTTAAAAGCTGTAAACTTCCTAAGGGATTTTAAAGCACCATGACCAAGTTAATGATTTAACTAAATGATTAAATAAAAGATATAAAAACTCCTATACTTAAGAGCATTCTAAACATAACTAGAATAGGACTGCTTCCGACGACCAATAATAAAAATATCTTTGCACATTCTAAAACCACACATAAATTTAAAATAGGTCATATACGAGTATATAAAATACATAATATATGATACGTGATATAACACCCCTGCAGTCCCAGAACTGATACATTTGAGACCCTGGCTGAAACTGTGTACTTTACAAACATCCTGGGGACTTGCTCAGTCTGGCATGCTTTTCTCTTCTTCTACCCCCTGCTTCATTCAAGAAATTGTTCTGGTTTATCAGCTGAAAGAATTTGACACAATATTCTGCATCAGTCTTAGGTGCAGAAGGAGTCTCTAAGAGCAGGTACCATTAGCTTTATGGAATTAGAGGCTGAAACTGGACAAAACGACAATAGCATTTCTTCATGCACACACTTGGCGCTACTCTCCATTTGGTAGCTGTAAGTATAGAGATACCTGTGCGCTTCCTTAGTGGGTCCCAGGTAGGTATCTCCATTGTGAGAGTTCCCTACAAAGGAGTTGGGATAATGTATCCATTAGAGATTTTCAGGGAGAAAAGCACTGACTCATAAAACCATGAGCCCTCTGAGGAATATTCACAAGCATGCACCCTGTCTTCTAATCCAACTAATCTAATTACCAGCATTACTGCCCAGTTAGATTGTTTTTGTTTTCTTTGATGTGTGTGTGTCAAAACCAAGTCTAGCCAGAATTAGAGGTATGAATGCCCAGGGCACAAAGCATTCCTTTCTTTCCTCTTGTGCTTCCAGCATTTACCTCCTGGCTGAGAAATCTAAAGAACCTAGAGCCATGCCATTGAGAATTACAATAGTTTAGATCTGGAAGGAATACTGAAGACCACCTGCTCCAGTCCCAACAATTTCATAAATGGGAAAACCAAGACCTAGAGCAGGGAAGTGGTTTGTTCAAGGTTGTACAATAAATTTAAAACAGAAACATTAGAACACCAAACCAAGACTCACCTAGTTCTTTTACCAGTGGTACAAAGCACATGCAGCTGCAGTATTTTTTCTGCCAACTTGGCCATGAGTCTTGTGGTCTCACATCTGGACCAAGCATATTGGTCCTTAGACTCAACTAAGAGAGCTCTGGGGAACAGAACTGACTCTTTCTGTGTTACTTCAGTGAATTCAGAGTCATACTGATGAAAATAAATTTCTCTGAGCCAGTTGTCACAACCAAACAGCAAATGCCAACTGCCTTTAGTGGACTTCCTTTATTCTCCTTCTAGTATTTACTCTTAGGGCTGGAGAATAGACACTCCCCTGCTACTTTCAAACATTCCACGGCAGGCAAATTTCAAACATTTCTATAAAAGCACTTTGCAAAACAGTGTGTGCTCACAATCCTGGTGTGGAATCTCTAAAATCTTACCTCCCTTTTGGAGGAGCTGGGTTTTGTCATGATTTATTTTGGTCTTCTCCCTAAACAATTAATTTGGGTCTTCAGTATTCACTTTAGGCATATAACTTTCATTTTCTTGCTTGAATTAAAGTGATGTAGAAACCTCAATCTGATTAAGATGGTAATCAGCCCAAACACTATAAATATATGTTGTTTCCCAGGGCAGGCCTATAAATGGTCCCTGAGCCAGACACAAAATAGCACAGTGAGGAAGGAACAGCATGGTAGGTAAGGGCAGAAATGATGAACTAGAAACTCAGTGTCTAGTCCCAACTGTTAACACACTTTGTGATTTTAGTCAAGTCACTTAATCTATTCAGAGTTTCATGTTTCTCCATAAAATAATGGGGTCTATCTAATCTGTGCTAGCTAATACAGGGGCTATTAGCCCCTGTGGCTACTTATCACTCAAAATGTGGCTAGCATGACTAAAGCACTAAAATTTTAATTTTACTTATGATTCAGTGACTGGAGGAAGGTTTTTTTAAAGAAGACTTTATTTATTTAGAGAGCACGTGCAAGCAGGAGGAGGGGCAGAGGGAGAGGAGAGGGAAAATCTCAAGCAGACACTGTGCTAAGCATGGAGCTCCACATGGGGCTCGATCTCACAACCCTGAGATCACCACTGGAGCCCAAATCAAGAGTCAGATGCTCAACCTACTGAGCTACCCAGCTTCCCATGCCTGGAAAACTTTTAAGTGTATTTGGAAAAAACTTAGGTATATGAATCTGCACTATCAATTGTAAATTTTATGAAAATCTAAATGTGGAGTAAATATTTCTGATGAAAATTTAATGTCTGCACAGAAGTATGCTATAGGTATGAAATACATAGTGGATTTTGAATATGAAAAAATTTAAAATATTCCATTAATTTATTTTGATAAGGTAGAATGTTATTTTGGATATACTGCAATAAAAACTATTTTACCTATTCCCACATTCCTTTTTACTTTTTTTTAAATATGGTTACTGAACAATTTTTAAGATTACATATATGGCTTCCATTATGTTTCTACCAGAGAGTAATGGTCTAGATATTCTGAAGAGTGTCTTAATATAATCACTTACTAAGATAGGCCCTGTACTTTGAGTACACAAAAGAGCCACTTAAAAATAGTATTTAATGTTCTATTTTATTCATTTCACATTTTATACTTACTCATTTTACATACATACTTTCTTATTATATAGGAGGTAGAAGTAGATAAATACAGTGTCTACTTGGCTGATTTAATCTATTTCTATAGGAAGTACTTCTAATCGTAGGGGTTGAGCCTTAGGTATGGATCCTATGAACTTGCCCTGTGGCCCTAACTGATTGGATAATGGTAGATCCCTCAGCCAGTTGGACCAGTCAGGAAGTCTCCCCCACCCAAACCTGTAAGGTAATAGAAACTAAACAGTCTCTGAGCAGCTCTACAACTGCAAATATATAAAGCTGGGAGTCTGGGGTAGCTACATTTCACCAGGTGACTGGAACACAAAGAAATTTTGCACAGACAAAACAGAATAAGGCAGAGATGCAGAGACTCGAAGAGAGGAAAAGGAAAACCTGATAGTTTTCCAGTCCTGGTGGAGTCCCTTCATGAAGCCTGGCCACATCCTCGCTTTTTTACTAGAATGCTGTTCTTCAGCATTCTTATAACTGGAATTTTTCTTTCTTTCTTTCCTTCTTTAAATTAAGTTTCAATTCATCACTGTTAGTGAGAACAAAAGAACTCTAAACAAATAAGATGGACTCCTTCAAGATCTGGAAATCAGGACATTTTTTGTTAACAGTTAAATGTTTACTGGTAAGCAGTTTTTGAGTAACACCTACCTGCTTGAATGGCGAAGAATACAGAGGAGTGAAAGATTTGATCCCTAATCTTTAGATAAGTAAGATACAGTAAAAAGAGAAAACATAACAAAATAATGATAACATCTGACAAATGTATATATTCTATATCTTGGGCTTTTCTGATCTTAATTATTTCTCACAACACTTTGAGACAAATATATAACATATACAGTTTTAAATAGCTCTGTAAGCAATATATCATCAGGTACCCAAAATGAATAGCTCCTGGACAAATTCTATAAAAATTCAGAGATGATGAGCTAAAAGGTAAGGTCCACAGATCAGATACCATGTTGGTGGTTATTGACCACCATGTCTCCCGAACCAAGCGGAGCAGGGGTAATGCCAGTTTTTACTGGCCAAATGATACAGGGAAGAGAGCATAGTCTTGAACGGTAGGAAATGGGCCTGGGGAGAAAGTGGGATCTCATCCTGACCTTGGATGAGAGGACCATGAGGTTGCCTTCAGCTACGAGATAGTGCATGATTCTGCAGGTAGAAATGGAACGAGTGGATGGAAGAGGAAAGGGCATTCGTGGCAAAGGGAAGTAGCACTGAGCAAAGTCTTGGAGTTGAGAATAAGCACGGTAATTTTAGGAGGCAGGGATGCATCTTGCTGGGGTGGTGGGTTTGTGTTGGGGAGTAATAGATACTAAGATGAGCTGGTTAGGATGAGGCAAGATTATGAAGAGTCATGAACATCAGATTCAGGAATTTGGCATTCAGCCTTTAGTCACTGGAACAATGAGAAAGTCCTTAAATACGGAAATGACTCAATGAAAGTAGTTTAACAGGCGCCTCAAGGAAACCATGATTCCTAAAAATTGCATAATACTTTATACAAAAGATTTTTAATAAAATGTACATATATCTAAAAAAAAAAGACAGCAATAATGTTGTGCAGATATTGTTTGAGGAGTTACAGGCACTCAATCAATACAATAATCTTGTGGACTCTATTCAGGTCAAATTTGTGCCTCGGGGAAACAAGAGATTACATAAGAACTTTTCTCCTTCCTTCTTCACTTTCTCTCAGCAGATATTCATGAAGTGCCTATCAGTCATAAGGCACTGACGATATAAAACAGAGCAAACAGAGACAATCCCTGCCCTCATGAAGCTGACAGGTTTAAGTGGAAGGTTATCAATTAAATAAATCCACCAACGGAAAACTGCTACTTTGAAGAAGGTCACAAAGAGTGTTTTCCAACAGAGGATTTGGTTCCATCAAGGAGGAAAGGGAAGGTTCCCTTACACAAGTGAAAATGAAACCATCAATCTGGAGTTACTGGAATCAAAGGTCCGATTAGGTACAAAGGAAGCTGCGCACAGAGGAACAGGGGCCACAGGGAGCACGTGGGGACGTGGGGCTGGAAGAGGATTTGGAAAGGTGCCACATCATGAGGGTCTCGGGGGCCTTGTTTCAGGAGCTCCTTTTTTCTGTTTCCTAAGAGCTACAGGCATACAGACATTCAAAGCATATGAAGAAGGAGGGGTAAAATAATTAGGTATGTGTTTGTTTGTTTAATCACTCTGTCTACTCAAGAAGAGTCAAAACCTCAAATGGGAAGTGCTGGAATGGCAAGGGAAATGGGAGGAGCCCAGAGGCAGCAGGGCCCAGCAAAAGAAGGCGGGAAGAATTGAGAACTGGAATCCTGCAGACCCAGGGAAGGGTGCTGCTCAGGGAAGGCGGCCCCCAGGATGATGCTTAGAATGATGTCACATATTCCCAATGACTTCTTTGTTCAACCTTGCCTTTGAAAATAATTAAAAACTGATGTGACATAAAGAATGGTTTAGGTAAGAATCATCAATGGATGCTAAATTTTTAAGAGAAACTTTGATGAGGAACTGCACATGGTCTTAAGACATCTCCCTCAAATATTGCTTGAGAGTTGCTAACAAGTAAATACACAGAACTAGTGGAACACCTTAACCAGGGGATCTGTTTAAGCACCTCAAGGGGAAGATGGTCATTGTGTGCCTCTAGGTGTGATAAGCTGAGGATGCTTCATCATTTACGCAGCACCATGGCTTGACATACAAAATCTGAGGAACTCTTAAAGTAGACTAAAGAGACATGAGATATTAGTTTACACAAACTTAGTGGGCTTAAAACAGCACCAATTTATTATTTTACCCTTCCTGAGGTCAGAAATCTAACATAGGTCTTACTAGGCTCAAATCAAGGTGTTCACACGGGCTAGGTTTCTTTTAGGGGCTCTACAGGAGAATTGCTTTCCTTGCCTTTTCCAGCTTTTATTTTATTTTATTTAAGATTTTATTTATTTATTTGAGAGAGAGCGAAAGAGAGCACGGGCTGGGAGAGGGGCAAAGGGAGAGGGAGAAGCACACTCCCGGCTAAGCAGGGAGCCCAGGCTCAATCCCAGGACCCTGGGATCATACCTGAGCTGAAGGGAGACACTTAACTGAGCCACCTAGGCGCCCTGCCTTTTCCAGCTTTTGGAGACCACGTGCATCCCTTGCCCTGTGGCCCCTTGCCCCATTTTCAAAGCCAACAGTGCAACATCTTTTAATCGTTCTCTCCGGCTCTCACACTCCTGCTTCCCTCTTACAAGGATTCACAAGATTAGATCATGCCCATCTGGATAATTCCAGATAAACTCCCCATCCCCAAATCCTTAATTACATTTGCAAGTCCCTTTTACCACGTAAGGTGATATATTCACAGCCTAGGACATCTTTGGGGAGCCATTATTCTATCACACATAATGTCAAAAATGCAAAAACCATTATCCTAGACTGGATCTTGTACTGGAGGAAAAGAAATACTTAAAAAAAAAAAAAAGATAAATTTTGATAAAACTGAAATACAGCCAATAGATTTAAATATTTGGGTTATTGATAAATTTATTGAAACTGACAACCATACTGTGGTTACATAAGAGAAAATCTTTTACTTAGGAAATACACACTTAAGTACTGAGGGGCAAACAGCCATTAAGTATACAAGTGACTCAGTGAGTTTAGAAAAATAACAGCCTGTGCACAGAAAGCAAGCGTTTAGTAAAGCAAATGAGGCAAAGTGTTAAAAATAGATGAATATGGATTAAAGAG
The DNA here is from genome assembly GCF_054177405.1 of Leptonychotes weddellii. Lineage (NCBI taxonomy): Eukaryota > Metazoa > Chordata > Mammalia > Carnivora > Phocidae > Leptonychotes > Leptonychotes weddellii. Next base: position 131,721,604 of record NC_138373.1, read on the forward strand.
TTTGTGCGTGTTCTTAGAACTCATAACTTTTCTGTAAATTTGAAATTATTTCTGAATAAAAAGTTAAAACTGATGAATCTAATTAAAACTGAAATGTCTTTTTTACTCAAATACTACAAGCAAGTCATAGTTTATATCATTTTATAAACATTAGAATGACTAGATCTGTGGCCCAAATTCAGCAACCCAATTTTTGGTCTTCCTGTGGTAACATTACTGGTAAATAGAAGGATCAGAAACGTTTAGGATTTTTATGGTTAGTGACTTAAAATCCTAACAGTCTGGCAATATTATAGTTTCAAGAGTTTAAAATAGAATTGGTAATTATCATCAGATTTAAGTACCAACTGATTGGTCACATCCTGCTATTTGTGAGAGAGAATCTGCTAGGTAATTTTCTAGGAGGTCTCTTAGAAAAGTAGTGCCCCCCCCCCCACCCCACCCAGGAGTATTTAGCAGATTTTTAAAGCAAAAGCATGACAATGAACTGTATTCTATTCTAGAGCCTTTTTCTGCCTGGTGCCTCAAGCAGAATTTTATTGCTTTGGCCCCAAAGAATCTTTCTGGTACCCATTCTGATTTCTACTCCGCCCTCTATTGTTTAGAAACAAAAGATAAGGCAGCTGGGATTCTGACCACTGACAAATCATCACTGGCCTCTCCACTGGGAAACTCCTCTGGTCTTGGCAGAAACTCACATTTTAAAATAAAGGTAAAACAAAGCCTACGACCAGTTTCTGCCCAAAGCCTTCTGCACGGGCTTATTTTTCTTGCCAATTGTGGTAGCCAAGAACAAAGTTTCTCCAGTTGTGCCAGGACAGTATGCCAAGATCAAATAATAGTGGACTTTTCTCAATTACAGAAACACGAAAAAAAATATGGCAATGAATCAGCTTTATTTTTACAAGTTTGGCTCTTGCTACCACCAGCCCATACTGAAATCTGTGATTTAGCACAATCTATGATTATACCAGCACAAAATAATCTATTTTGTTATTTTCAGTTTAACATTAAGAGCTGCATGATTTCTTTGAGTCAGTTTGGCAATCACACACCTAAATGCTTCTCCAGTCAGGGTCAGGGTACATCTTTATTACTTGAATGTTTCACTTAGAACACCTTCCTTTCGGGCGCCTGGGTGGCTCAGTCGGTTGTCTGCCTTCAGCTCAGGTCATGATCTCAGGGTCTTGGGATTGAGCCCCATATCTAGCTCCCTCCTCAGCAGGGAGTGTGCTTCTCCCTTTCTCACTCTCCCTCTGCTCTCCCTCAAATAAATAAAACATCTTTAAAAAAAAGACAAAAACCTTCCCTCGCTATTGTAATTATTTAGATACTCACATTCTGTAACCCAAGGTTAAATGTCAGATGACCTAAGGTTTCTTTTTAAGACTGTCACTTTTTAGTAAATACTTGGGTAAATACTTGTAAACCTCAGTTTGTGTCATTTGTAAAACAGAAATCACACAAATCACAGTAGCTATCTTGCCTTCCTGGAAGGGTTTTTCTAATCATCCAAGGAGATAAATATGTGAAATCATTTTGAAAATTAAAAAAAAAAAAAGCATTATATAAAGGCCCAATCATCCCCCCACACCTAGTTATTATTAAAGTCTTTTGCACATAAGGCTACGTGATGTGTTTGTTTCTTAAAGTATCTGGTAAGGTGCTGGCTCCATATTTTTTCCTAAACAAATACTGTACTTGTTCCCTGAGTAATTGAATGATTAATTAACTTCCAGTCTGCTATGATTTTACATTCCTATTTCCAGAGAACTCCCCCTAATTCAATGGGACAGACATTGACCTAGATTTGAGGATATCTGGTTCAACATGAAGAGAAATGTTCTAAGGAACTTTAGATAGTTCATGCTAACTAAAATGCTTACTTTCCTAATGAAAAGAAATAGGCTTTTGACATTCTCTTGAAATGATAACGTTAGAGTCAGTCTTTGAAAGACTTTTTAAGCACAAGCACTTAGCGACGTGTTAACACACTGAAACTGGTAATAATTTTGATTGACTAACCCACAAAAAGCACTCAAAGCCTAAGACAGCTTACACAAAGTGGATCTGTAATCAGTACTTCATAAATCATGGAAAGATGTCTACTTGCGGAGTCACCCAAATGATTTTAAATTAACTCAAGGAACACAATACAGCAGTTAAAATGAATCAACATGGATCAGCACATGTCAAATGTGTGTTACAAAACATAAGCAAGGTGCAAAGTGGTATATACAGTATAATGCTATTAAGTCTGCAAAAAATACAGTAACTTATGTGTTAGTACAGATTTGCAGTAAATGGAAAAGAGCAGGCGGCGTTAGTAAGGGTTGTTGCACTGGACACAACCCCAAGGGATGCTATTCCCATGCCAAGCCTTGAAAACATGCAGGGGAATGAAAAATTCCAGCACAGAAGACTTGTTCCTAATAGTCAAATTGTCTGTAAGAGACAAAGTGGGGACCAGTGGAGACAAGAAAGAGGCAATACAGGGGTCTTTAGTAATATTTATAATGTTTCATTAAAAAATATATTTGAAGCAAATATTGCACCATGGTAAGGTTTAACAAGCTATGCGGTGGGTACATAGGCATCTCTATGCTTGCAAGATTTCTTCATGTATGAATTCTGATAACTTGTAATCAGGAAAATAATTAAAATTTCTTGGTTGCAGTAATAAAGGTGTATTTATAATCATAACCTCATATTTATATTGTAAGTTTCTCAGAATCTTTTGACTAATAAATTCTGAGATAAAATGCATGGTGGTCTCAAATTAAATAGGAAAGAGACTTATAAAGGACCTTTTCAGAATAAGCAAAAAATGTGCCCAATTTTACACTCAAGCATTTTTTAGGAGGAAGCTAAAGGAAAGAGAAATCTGTGGCTAGCTCTAAGGAAGATGATCTTTTTCACTTTAGAATTAACAGGTCTAAGACACGTGCTGAAATGCTTACCCTTAAGTAAAGTTTAGCAGTCACTTGAGGATAAAACAAAAACAAAACCATCCAAGTTGAATTCCAAGGATACTTTCTTCAAATACTGACAATTAGCTAACTCCTAAATGGCTGGTAATTTCCTGTCTCAATAGAATGATCCCATCTCTTTTGTCAGCTACTAAAAAGGAACTCAGAAATGTACAGTTTACTTACCAAAACATCCATCCCGGGGACATATTTGAGGGCTATCTTATAGTCTTTTGGAAGATTTGCCACCTGCAGAGACCAAAAAAAGAAGAAAAAAAAGGGAAAAAAAATCCATGAGAAAATTCACACATAGCAATTAATCATCCTATTTTTAGTGGGAAAAAAATACATACAAACCTGTTATATTGTTTTTAAGTTACCATTGCATTTCAATATTTACATAGTGATTTTCCATTCTTGATTTCCTTTTGTAATCAAAAGCACTCTCCAAAAATACAGTAATAATACAAGTCTTTTAGACTCCACATTCAGTAATGAGTATAAGTATAATCCAGTGAGTTTTGGAAACATCTAAATTTCAATTCCTATCTGTGGTCTTGGAATCCCTTCCAGGACTGTTTTCGTACTGTTTCACCAAAGAATCAGTAATACAATGTTCTGTTTTGGTTTTTTTAGTCAATCGTTCTCAAAATGATGTGTCAACATCACCAGGGAACTGCTAAAAATGCAAATTCTCAGGCCACATCAGCCCTACTGAATCTTACTTAAGTCCTCCAGGTGATTTTGATGCAAGTTTGAGAACTTGTTGATCCTAGAAAAAAATGTCAGTGAAACTCAAAAGAACGCTACTACTTATGAAATGCAAATGGTTTCTAATTAAATAATTTGTAGAGATTCAGTTCTGTGAGATAACTTAATCTGCTTACATAGGCCTGAACACTGGAAATGTGTCGAATGTCTGCCTAGCTTCTTTTAAAGGCTTTTAAAAAATATCTAACTCATCTCCATCAGTCACTGTGGCATGTGTTGAACAAACACCTGATTTGGAACCAAATCAAATTCTGTACTTTGGTTTCTTTCTCTCATCTATAAAATGGAGATGAAGGTACCCATGTCAAATAGCCAATTTATGAACTGTGATAACTGAATGTGCCAAACACATCATAAACAATCCATATTCTATATTGAGGGATATATTGGCAACTGACTTCCCAGGTATGGATCCTGGGGTTCTAGGTTCTCTTATCAGAGTTCTAGGTTCTAGATTTCTAGAGTTCTAGGTTCTCTTATCTCCTTTCCTACATACAGCACCAGCTCTGTCATACCACCATGATTACAATTTCCAGCTAAATACAGCCAACAACTGATTTAAACCATGAGTCTTAAGACAATATACGGTGTAAAAAAGTGGTTTTGCACTATTACATCTTCAGTAGGTCTACCTTACTTTTGCAGATTTTCCCCTTCATCCTTTCTCTGAAATCTTTGCTCTTCCCCATATTAAGGTAGGATCTTGCTCATGTTTGCTGGACTAGGTCACCTCTGACAAGTCTCCCATAACACAATCTGTAGGTTTCTTCCTGGCCATGCCAAAAGCTTCTAGAATCTGAGAACAATTTGGTAAGAAAGGAATATAGGCAAAGGCCTAAGTGAGTCAGAAGGGAGCCAAGGTAGGAACTGATCCCTCTAATGGTACCACCTCACACTCATCTCAGTCTCGAGGCTGATATTTTCTCAGTATGTGCCAGGTACTGTGCTCAATCAGGGCTTATGCTGCAGGATCACATCCAATCTTCTGATCCCTGTGACATATTATCTCTATTGAACAGACAAAGAGCTTGAGGCTCAAAGAGGTCAAGTAACTAGACCAAGGTCACACAGTTCCTGGGTGTCAAGTATGGACTAAAACTCAGCTCTCTGACAGTCAAGCCTCCCTCGCCACTGTGGTTCTACTACACATTTCATCCACTCTCTGCACATCTGTCCTGGGTACTTCCTTCCTCTCGGTCAAATTTCCCACCAGGCTTCTAAAATTTCTTTTGTCTTTGGATCTTCATGCCCATTTTTGAAGAGCAAAATGACCCATTTTATGTAAGCTCTGCTGGCAAAGACACAGCTGACACTTTTGCAGGTAGAAACACCGGAATTAGACTGAACAGCAACATTTTACTATGTTACGAACCAACCATGTCAATTAAAGCCATTCCAGATGGAGAAACATGACAAGAAGTGGCAGGTGTTCTGAACACAACCTGCTTGACATTCTAGCCCCTCCTTAAGAATAATTCACATTATCTGTATCTATCTACCTATATAAAATTGACAGAATTAGTATTCAGAAAGCTTAGGACCGGAGTATATACATAAACCTAATGAGCGGAAAAAAATGTAAGGGATATGGCCAATTCCATTTTATTAGTAATTTATATATAAGAATCAGTTGAAAGAAGTCAAAGAAACCTTACTGAAACACACTGAAATCTCCATACCTTACTACTTGGGGGCGGTCTATAGTAATAATTTCTGTCTTAAACTGATTTACGGAGATTTAATTTCCGATGGGATGAAAATTCTATTTTTGAAAAATGCTTTGTGATTTATAACAAGTTTTCATATACAGCCTTTGCCATGATCTCATGAGATATATACTATTAAGCCTGTTTTATAGATGAAGACATGGAGGCTCCGGGGGGCTAACTGGTATCTCCAGGTAGCAGGCATCAGGAGTTCTTGATGGAGGGAGGATACAAACCCAGCCCTCCATGCTTTGCTCAGCACCATCCTCTCCAGAGCAGTCTCCCTTTATTACTCTCTTGGCTGACATTGGTTCTTTTCCAATTACATTTGGAAGAGAACTTGGGAAGTCCAGGTGTAGATTTTTATGGTTGCTTCATGAATTATTATATGACTTTCTAAGCACTTGGGGGTGTGTTGAAGAGCACTCAGAGAACACAGATATTTTTGCGATAAAGTCAGCTTCTTTGATGTACATTGATCAGAAAGTCTGACAGTGCAGAGGGAGGGAGCCTCTGGCCTGGGATTCAGAAGATGTTAGTTTGACGGAGGAATCATAGCACAGGGGTTCTGGGGACACACTGTTGGATCCAGGGCTCCTGCGTGTTAACTCAGATCTTGGGCAAGTTACTTAATCTGCTTTAATTTCGACATGTGTAAAAGGGGAATCATAACAAAAATCTAGCTAGTGCATTTCTAAAGACTAAATAAGGACTAAATAACTCACTTGAAACACCTAGTGCTTAAGCATGGTATGTACACGAAGATGAGTTTCTATTAATTGCGAGAGTGAGACGTTCTAGATGGAGGAGGGGTCATATGCAAAGAAAAGGAAATGGGAAAGCACAGTTGTGTTCGGGAGACCACGGACAGATAAATCAGGCTCCAGCAGGTAAGAGGAAGGAAATATGCCAAGAAAGCCACATTAGAGAAGGACTTTACTGTTGGGCTAAGGAGGCCCAGTGGGAGGCGGTGACGTCCAGTAGGACATGCTCTACCACCAAACCCTACAAGCAAGTCACTTCTGCCTCATTTCCTCTCCACAGAACTTCTACCACTTGTCTGCAAAATAAAGGGTACTAGGTAATTACTAAAAATGTAGTCAGATCTAAGTTTCTCGTGGAAGTAGAGGTGCTACACTGGGCGTCCAAACAAGGAGGGATCAGGATAGTAAATTCAGGAAGACAGGTTTGGAAGGTATGGACTGGACCAAGGAGAGAACGGAGACCAGGAAAAGTTTAGAAGACCACTAGAAAAGTGCTGAATGTGTATGAAATATTTATATAGAGACTGGAAGATGAAAAAACCAGAAATGAGGTTTAGATTCCAGGGAAGTAGCCTGATGATAGGGTTAAATGGATGAGTAATCAAAACTATAGATTTTGAAAACAAATCAATTCTAGTAAAATAAGTCCAGGACAAAAAAAACCAAAAAACAAAAAACAAAAAAACAAAAAAAAAAAACCCCCAAAACAAAAAACAAAATGGAACTTAATTGATGGAGAATTTTGCCCAAAGCCAAATTATCCTAATGAGCTTTTGTGGTTTGGCGTTTGAACATGTCAATACTATGCCAGATTGTAAAATGCATAAAACTGCAAAAACAAGTCACTTTATGATGGGCTCACTCTACTAGATGGGCCCCATTGGGTGTCTTTAGGATTGACCATACTCAGTGACACTGGGAAACACAAAAACAAAACCAAACGCATAAGGGAACATCATGAGAAAACGCTGAAAACTCAGCCAAGAAAAAGTCTTTTTACGTCAACAAGCACCGGCTGCATACCAGGTCCTAAAGGTATTTGGACTCAGAAGAAAAAAGAACTCAAAGTTAGAACGCTTAATGCCCTCTCTAGATCACTAATCTAAAATCTTTGGATCTCATGATTCAAATGTCATCGAGGTCTCATGAAATCAGTGGCTTCTTGGACATCTTTGCTGAAACACTTCCTTGTCTCAGTTGTTTCTCCCTGGTGCAAGGTTAAGAATCAAAATGCAGGGCGCCTGGGTGGCTCAGTTGGTTAAGCCACTGCCTTCGGCTCAGGTCATGATCCTGGAGTCCCGAGATCGAGTCCCACATCGGGCTCCCTGCTCGGCAGGGGGTCTGCTTCTCCCTCTGCCCTCTTCCCTCTCGTGCTCTCTGTCTCTCATTCTCTCTTTCTCAAATAAATAAAAAAAAAAAGAATCAAAATGCAGTAGTAGTAACTCCTGATTCCCTCGGTACTATACATGAAATGTTGTGCATAAGTGAACGTCTCTGGAGAAAGAGTTCACAGTTTCCAGAGTCTCATCAGACCCAGAGAAGTTTAAGAATCACTGCTACAGAGGGGGGGATAACTATGCTTATATTTAAATATCCCAACTCACTCATGTATAGCAGCTTAGTATAATGCTGGTTTTCAGAAATAACAGGAGAAAGCTTTTTGCTTTTTTATTTTTCCTTATAAGTCATCCCCTGTTAATACTAACAATTAAACCCACCAGGACAACTGTCTTTAGTTTTCAAAGGTATTTGTTTTTTGATAATAACTCAGAGATTAAAAAAAAATAATAAGATGACAACTTTACAAGACTTTTCTGAGTCCTCTTTTCTCAGTGAAAAATACCTAAATAGTTAGAGGACTCATCTCCCTCCAAAAAATAATAAAAAATAAAAAAAAAATTTTTTAAAGAGAGATTAAAAGAAGATCTACAATAGGACCACTTCTTAATCATAAGGTGACTACTACCTAGGAAATAAAATTCAAGAGGTTACAATGATAATTCTTAAACTGCAGTTGACATTTAAATCTTAAATTAAGACATTGTAAATTATGAACTAGGTTCGTGTGTTCCAGAGACAGGTAGTTATGGGTTTGAACTTCTCCACTCAGTTTTCTATTTCCAGGTAAGGATGGTCAAGTTAGTTATCACTAGGTCTCAGCTTCCTAATCAATAAACTGGGGGTAAAAATAATTACCTCCTAGGTTTGTAATGATTAAAGGACAGCATCCAAATAAAATGCTTTGCATGGTTGCTGGATACTCACACAATAACTTGCTTTAAAAAGTCAAGGAACAAGAACTATAGTACCTAAGTGGTTCATTCTATAAAGGAAGGATGATTTTTTTCTTCACAATAAGACTGCCACATTTGGTAATATAGCAGGGCATTTGTCAGTTTTTACAAATATTCTTTCCAATACACTTCTGTCCTTTCTTTGAATACTGCTAGTCCAAAATTTAGTTTTAAATAGAAGAGGAAATTTCTACCGACTGCAGGAGAAGAAATTAAAATGCTAAGTGTAGCAAACTAATAAAAATAAACTTTAAAAATTATCCAGCTGTCAAACCATTGTTCTTCAAAGGTCCAAAATAGAAAAAGGAAAACCCAACCCCAAAAGACTGTAGGAGATCTCTGCTTTCATTTATTTATTTTATTTATTTATTTTTTTGAGAGAGAAAGAGAGAGAGCATGCAGGCACAGTGCAGGGGGGGGGGGAGGGGAGGGCGCAGAGGGAGAGAGAATCTTAAGCAGGTTCTATTCTATGCTCAGCCTGGAGCCTGACACAGGGCTCAATCTCAAGACCCTGAGATCATGACCTGAACCAAAATCAAGAGTTGGATGTTTAACCAACTGAGCCACCCAGGCACCCCCATGAGATCTCTGCTTTTATTTTTTATTTTTAAAGATATATTGAGAGAGAGAAAACACGAGTGGGTAAGTGGGAGAGGGGGAGAGAGAGAATCTGTCAAGGGCGGAGCCAGATGTAAGGACTCGATCTCATGACCTTGAGATCATTACCTGAGCTGAAATCAAGAGTAGGAGGCTTAATTGACTGAGCCACCCAGGTGCCTCTGAGATCTCTGCTTTTATTTTTTTTATTATTTTTTTTACTAAAAGATGTTTTAAAATTTTTATTTATTTATTTGAGAGAGAGAGAGAGAGAGCATGAGCAAGGAGGAGAGGCAGAGGGAGAAGCAGACTCTCCACTGAGCAGGAAGCCTGACACAGGGTCCTGGGATCATGACCTGAGCCACTTAACCAACTGAGCCACCCAGGCACCCCTGAGATTTCTGCTTTTAAAGAGAAGATATACTTAGAAAAGCTCAGAATTCATCTAGAAATGGAAAGACTCAGAGACTCCAAAACTTTATTTTAATGCAGTAGTAATTCTATTTGAAAAACATTGTACTTGAAGAGGAATAAAAATCAGGATTATTCAAAACTGTCCAAAGTGAAATTTATCTGAGATATTTTTATAAACTCCCATTACGTTACACTCTAAGAGTCATGTTTTAAAATAAGTGCCTATCATAAGACCAGAAAAACCATGAATTCCTGAGTTTTAATTCTATTCTGATTTGTAGACTGACCTGGGAAAGACAGAGTAATTTCACCTTTATAAGATGGGGCTGGGGAGCAACCTGCCTTGAACATTTTGAGGAAGACAAATAATTACTCAGTAGATATTTTAAAACAAAAAGGTTTTTAAAAAGCAACATAGTCACATTTAAATTCCTCCAAATGTAAGAAAACTATGATCACAAATGAAGGGAACAGTACGAAGAACAAAAGAGGAAACCAATTTGAACTATTTCAAGATTTGGATGCCTCCTTCTAGAACACAACTGTTAAAAGCTGCAGCCTAATTGTCCCAGAGATACAAGTGTTTAAAGTTTGTTTCATCCTCTTCCCATATACTTGACCCTTTCCTTAGGTAGGTCTGACTTTGTCATTTAAAACAAGTCTTGCAACATTTTTTAGAAATAAAGCAAAACGTTCTGTAAATAGATGAACTATTCTGCTGAGCAAACATGCCAGAAGGATTTCAAATGAAAACCATGGGGACTACAGGGGCAGCACAAAGTGTCCAAGATTTAAAAAAAAAAAAAAAAATGACAGTAAGGTCATAAATCATGTGCTTCTGTGACATGAGAACCATCCCAAGGAAACAGACTTCAGATCAGTGGGCACAGTACCAGTTGCACCTCATGCAGAGGAAGAAGCAGTAGAGACTGCAAAGAAATGATTTCAATCAAAGAGATTACTGGGATCACAAGGTAAGAAAAGTGGTACTGTCAACTTACTTTTTTTCTCTCCAATCGAATGTACCAAGGTTGTGCCAGTAAAGCAAATCCCTCTTGTTCTATGTAACCTCCTTGAGGCAGGGCATTACTGAATTATTCTAACAGGTGCAACCTGACACAGTATCATTATGGAATTGCCCCACTGTACTTCAGAGAGAGGCCGTGATTCTCTGTATCTATATAACTCTGAAGTCCCTCACGTTGCTGTCTGAATTAGTCAAATTAATGAGGTTTAGGCTAAGGATAAGAACACATAAGAATCACTGCTACAGAGGGGGGGAAATCTATGCTTATATTTAAATATCCCAACTCACTCATGTATAGCAGCTTAGTATAATGCTGGTTTTCAGAAATAACACAGGAGAAAGCTTTTTGCTTCTTTATTTTTCCTTATAAGTCATCCCCTGTTAATACTAACAATTAAACCCACCAGGACAACTGTCTTTAGTTTTCAAAGGTATTTGTTTTTTGATAATAACTCAGAGATTAAAAAAAAAATAAGTTCTTTTTTGTTGTTGTTGTTCTTTTTTTTTTTTTCCCCAAAAATGAAAAAACCCCAACATTAGAAGTATGATCGCCTAAGCAGTTCTGGCACTTCCATGCAAATCCCTATCACCTACGATGCTAGTTGGAAACACCCCATCCTCACAAGCTGAGACTCAGTATTTCCGCGGTGGGAGCCCTGGCAGCGGTACTTTTCATAAGTATCCTAAAACGTGGTAATTGAATGATTCTCAAATGATATCCTACAAATGCTGGTTTATAGCAGTGATTTCCAACATTTTTTCAGCTCGATTCTTTTTTCCACATCAAGTCTTATTTGGACAGCCAGATACACAAATGAAGGCAGAGTGGCTGTGTGGACGCTAGGAGCCAGTTTGAAAACTACTGTTGTAGAAGGCACAGTGCTGGTAACGGGACCCAGAGCTGGGCTTCACCATTCCTGCGTCTCAGTTTCCTTATTTATTTATTTATTTTTTTTTAAAGATTTTTGTCAGAGAGAGAGAGAGTGCAAGAGCAAGTGAGCACAAACAGGGGGAGCAGCAGGCAGAGGGAAAAGCAAGCTCCCCACTGAGCAAGGAGCCTGACATGGGGCTCGATCCCAGGACCCTGGGATCATGACCTGAGCCGAAGGCAGAGGTTTAACTGACTGAGCCACCCAGGCGTCCCTCAGTTTCTAAATTCCCTTTCAGCTCCAGTATCCTCTGATCCCACAATCACTACTACCACTTCTAATAGCTAATATTCAGCAGGCACTTGCTGTGTTCCTAACACTGTTCTACTGATTCAATCCTTATAATCACTCTATGAAGTACTATTAATCTTAATACTGATAAGGAAACTGAGGCCCAAAGAAGTTATAGGACAATAACTATGATAAAAATAAATTTACATATACATTCTCTTATTTAATCTATAAGATAAAATTGAGAAGTAGAAACAGATTTAGAAAGGTAGTTATTTAAGGTCAAAAAGCTGGGATTTAAATGCAGGTCTACCAAATTCCAAAATCCATTCCTTAACCAATATATTAGCACAGGTTGGTCCTACATGAAATCTTTTAAATGGCATCCATGTATGTGGTTACTGTGGTATTAATGATATGCATTCATATTTTTATGGAGATAATTTATCTCCCAAACTAGATCATGAACATTTTGAGGTCAGGGATTATTCTTCTATTTCCTACTCTATGAAATATGGGTTGTGAATTATGTAGGTCTTTATTCAGTTAGAAGTAATCTGAGTCCTATCTTTTTTTGGGGGAGGGGGAGAGAGAAAGAGAAGGGGGGAGGCATAGAGAGAGGGAGAGAGACTCTTAAGCAGGATCCACACCCAGTGTAGAGCCCAACATGGGACTCGATCTCACAACTCTGAGATCAAGACCTGAGCCGAAAACAAGAGTCGGACACCTAACCGACTGAGCCTCTCAGTCACCCCTGAGTCCTATTTTTTACTAACTTGATTTTTTTTCAATAATCCAAATTAAACACACTAATTTCACTAGATTAACTCTTGAAATTAAAAAATTTCCCTGAGTCATTTGCTGGAAGGGAGAAAAAAACCCTCTTTTTTCAGTCTAATGATTTTACATTTGCTTTCTTGGGGTGAGGATTTATCTTTTAGTGTCAATATTAATAAATATCTCTTTTCCAGACTCTTCTTTCTCAGTGATGCTTCTTGCCATTTTTCATTGTATCAGCAGATAGGTACCAGACTGAAAATAAACAGATGGTCAAAGACAAGGATGAAAAATCTTGGAAGGTGCTTGTAATACCTACTTACACCACTTGAAAAAACAAGTTCGATATTTCACAGGAAGTAATGCTCATTAAGTAGTTTTCCTTAAACACTCAGCAAGTAATAATGCATATAAGTAATTTTTCTTAAATACCATGTTAATTTTGGATATGCTTGGCCTGTGGCCAAATATACCATCATCTTCCAACTATGATTCATTGCCAATATATTTGATATTTGCTCCTTAGGACCACTGCAGATCTCCACTGATCATCCTCAGCTCCACAGTCAAGCCCCATGAGAGCTGTAATTTCCCAGTTGTGAACTACTTTAAGCATCATATTTTTGAGACTCATGTTAATCTGACATCCATATAAATTTATGTAACATAGATAAAACTAGTCATAATAAGAATTGGGACTAAATTAGGATCAAGAGGGCGCCTGGGTGGCTCAGTTGGTTAAGCGACTGCCTTCGGCTCAGGTCATGATCCCGGAGTCCCTGGATGGAGTCCCGCATCGGGCTCCCTGCTCGGCAGGGAGTCTGCTTCTCCCTCCGACCCTCCCCCCTCTCATGTGCTCTCTCTCTCACAAATAAATAAATAAAATCTTTTAAAAAAAAAAATTAGGATCAAAACACTTTGGTCTCCAAATTTTGACTGAACAGACCATCTAGAGCAGTAGTTCTTAAATCTCCTTTCAGAAATTTCTTTAAAATGAGATGCCCGGAGCCCTTCTTCAGACCTATCATTGTATCCTTTTCTTAGAGTGCAGTCCAGACACCTGTAATTTTAATAAGCACCACAGGAGATCATGATGTTTACCACAGTGAAGCACATTAGGTCTTCATTCACTGAATGAACTTTTTTTTACCAATGAGTGCCTTTTACCAATATAAAATTTATAATATAGCATATATTTTCTTTTTAGTATAGTTTTTTGGGTCACAGATTAATAAGCAACTTGAGGAAGAGGTCTATCCTTTATGGTCTTTGAAAAAAACAAAACAAAACAGGGGTGACTGGGTGGCTCAGTTGATTGAGCGTCTGACTCTTGGTTTCAGCTCAGGTCATGATCTCAGGTTTTGAGCCCCGCATTGGGCTCTGTGCTTAATGCGGAGTCTGCTTGAGATTCTCTGCCCCTCCCTCTGTCCCTCCCTGTGCTTGTGCTTGCTTCTTAAATAAATAAATAAAATCTTTGAAAAAAACCAAAAACTTTCCTTACCTCATCCTTAATACCTAGATGGGCACATAGCAGGCAAATGCCACATTGCTTTGATCACCAGCCCCTCAAATAAAACATGTTGATGTATCTTCAGCTACTGCATCAGAGAATACTTTTTAAACCTGGACCCTGTAGACATCCTTCTATGGAATCCACATAAACTGTGTGTGTGTGTGTATGTATGTTACTAACTGCATTGAGGCTAAGCCAGAAAGACTCTGACCATAGAATTAAACTTCTGTTTTGAAATTTGGCTATAAACCCCAAATAAAACATAAACCAGAAAATATATATCAAGAGTAGGGAAAACAAGTATCTCAACAAATATAATTTTCTTTCTTTTCTCCATTTCATGACCCTTATTTCTTCCCTATGCTCAGATCATCTGTTCTCTAGACAATTTTCAAATTACAGAATGCCACTTGGCAATTTTGAACCAGGCACTTACAAAAAATGCTTCTCAAAGTTTGCTCATCCTGAAGTCACACACTGTAGCTCAAATGGGCATGTAAAATCTCCCCTAGATCAGGAGAGCTGGGTAGACTGCATTCCAGATGCTGTATTATCTCTCTCTCCTTGGTATGCATTTTAAGAGAATCATGGCATGAAGCTAGCCATGACCAAGGGGCACTGGTGTAAAATGGCTTTTGCTGAGGGATGAGTTCCAATGTGACAAATGTGGGAGATGAGTCTGTTCAACATTTGGGTAACAAATCACTTCTCCAGCTATGTTCCCAGAGGGAGCACATACCCACCCACATGTGACGGGGTCTTCATGCTGTTGGAAACGGGAGAATGGCTATCTCGGGTTTTTTTGTTAGGCTTGTTAGAGAAGAGAAGGAAGGCATGGAGGGGAAAAAAAACACACTGAGAAACCCACTACAGAGATAATGGGGAACAAGCTAGCGCTACCACATCAGCACACAGAGAACTCTCCAGTGTCCTTCGCTGCCTGTGACCGAGACAAAAAAAATGAGCAAAGAAACAAAGTCACTGCAGTGATATTACCAATTTTACCAACAGGTTCTCCTTCATCGTAATATCTCCCTACTTGCTCTCTATACACCCTTTAGAATAACTCATTGATTTCTTTCTTTGTCTTGGAAAAATACTAACTTGGGACAAGAAAAAAATGAAATCTTTTCAAAAAAACACAAGGAAAAAAACCCCACAGCTATTGAAAGCATTCCTTACTTACCAATTTTGTAACGTCTTTCACATCATCAGTTACACGGTTCCTGCAGATCCCTTTAGTTTTGACCAGAGGATTAAATAGGAGTAGTTGAAGATAAATGCAAGTGATAATCCAAGTCTAAATGAAAACAGAAAAATTGCTGGTGATGACCAGTTAACATCTGCAATCACTCAAGCTCTTACATCTTATATCATAATGTGGAAAAGACAATCTACATTAAAAAAAAAAAATGCTACTGGCTTAAATACAATTCAATGTTGAGTAATTGAAGTATGCTCACCAAATTTTTAAAAAATTGTCCTTAAAATGTGGATTGGGGTTTTCATTTCTATGCCATTACTGTTAACTTTTGTCAAAAGCATTCTAGAGCCAATTTCTTAATGGGAATTAGGAATGAATGTGCAGCAACACATAAAGGATCTACCACTTGAGGTGTTTTCTAAAAATTAGGAATGCATAAAATTCATACCTCAAGGCACCAAAACAAACTTTCTCTACTTTAAGTGTAGACTGTTTGGCAAGTAGCAGCAAACCTGAGCAGTGCTTTAAATCCAATAGTGTAGGACAGTACACCAAAGTGAGGGAGAGAGATGTATTTTTAGGTCTAGCAGAGAATTTAACCTTTTATGAGACATCAAATGAACCAGTTTTTAATCACAGCTTTTTTTTTTTTTTAAGATTTTATTTATTTATCTGAGAGAGAGAGAATGAGAGAGAGCACATGAGAGGGGGGGAGGGTCAGAGGGAGAAGCAGACTCCCTGCCGAGCAGGGAGCCCGATGCGGGACTCCATCCAGGGACTCCAGGATCATGACCTGAGCCGAAGGCAGTCGCTTAACCAACTGAGCCACCCAGGCACCCCTAATCACAGCTTTTTAACCATTTGCTATGGAAGAACATTTCCTTAGTGAATAGGAAGAAATTCTTGAACCCTAGCGTGAGGTAATCACCTACACACATGTTCTTACACATACCTCTCCTTGAAAATAACACAACCATGTCTTACAGTTACTTTTATGCAGGACTTGTTTTTTCTTATTATATTATATTTGAGGTTTTTAGGAAATTGGGCATCCAATTCTCTTTTTTTAGTAACTTGAGAGCCCATAACACAGCACCTTGCATATTAAAAGTTCTTAATAAATATTCGCTGGATGAATCAGTGACGAAGGTAAAAATGGTCTAATGCTTCAAATTCAAATCCATTTTATTGAGCAGATATTATGAGATAGGGACTGTGACAGTCACTAGAGAAACAAAGGTGATGAAGGTGCCCTTGCAACTCAGAGGCAGGTACATAAATAAAATGCACACTCTGTGATAAATGCTTTGGGAACACAAAGGAGGAAGCAATTAATCAATTAACCTTAAGGAGGAGAACCCTTGGCAGGAAGACCATGCCAAGAAAAGCCAGAGAGAAAATGTGACTCTGGCTGGCTTTTGGAGGATAAGGAGGAGTTTGTAAGAGTTGACAGGGAAGGGATGAAAATTCCAGGAAAGACAAACAGCATGAGCAGAGGCATGGAGATGTGAAGATATTTTAAAATGTCAGAGCTCTTTTATCAGTTAACATTAATTTATGGCATCTTAAAATTACACAAAGTCCATCTGCGCATGGCTAGAAATCGTCCCTATTTATGTAGCTGCCATGTATTTAAAAAAAAAAAAAAACCGGGGCGCCTGGGGGGCTCAGTCGTTGAGTGTCTGCCTTCGGCTCAGGTCATGATCCCAGAGACCTGGGATCGAGCCCGGCATCGGGCTCCCTGCTCGGCGGGAGGCCTGCTTCTCCCTCTCCCACTCCCTCTCCTTGTGTTACCTCTCTCGCTGTGTCTCTCTCTGTCAAACAAATAAAATCTTTAAAAAAACAAAACAACAACAAAAAAAAATGGATTATTTTCCACTAATACCTACATGCTAACTAGATATTATACTGGACCAAATGAAGATTATCATTTACTGAAATTTCTGAGACTACAATGCTACCTACATAGATAATAGTGGCTTGTAAACAAAATTCAAACTTTTTTATTGTTTTACCAATGTGATCTTCTATTTTAGCAGTAATCCCGGTTTAAGTTTGGTTAAAGCTCCTTTCA
Organism: Leptonychotes weddellii; assembly: GCF_054177405.1. Taxonomy (NCBI): domain Eukaryota; kingdom Metazoa; phylum Chordata; class Mammalia; order Carnivora; family Phocidae; genus Leptonychotes; species Leptonychotes weddellii. The sequence goes on from NC_138373.1 coordinate 131,738,874, forward strand.
GCACTGTGGGGTCACACTCTTCATAGCACTGTCTCCCTTGGACTTAAATGAAGACTAAATTGTGCAAATGATTTCTTGGAAGCAACCGGGATGTTCTTTGGTAGGTGGTAAATAAACTGTGGTATATTGGACAATGGAATATTATTCAGTAGTAAAAAGAAACCATCTATCAAGCCATGAAAAGACATGGAGGAAACTTCAATGTATATTATTAAATGAAAGAAGCCAATCCAAAAAGGCTACATACTCTACGATTCAACTATTACGACACACTGGAAAAGGTAGCAAAAAGATTAGTGGTTGCCAGAGGTTGTAGGGGGAGGCATGAAAAGGTGGAATACAGGATTTTTAGGGCACTGAAAATACTCTGTATAATGGTAGGTATGTCATTGTACATTTGTCCAAACTCATAGAAGGTACAACACCAAGAGTAAACCCAGTGTAAACTATGGACTTGGGATGATTAAGATATATCTGTGTAGATTTATCAATTGTAACAAATATACCACTCTGTACACGTGTAGGGTCAGGAAGCATAGGGGAAATCTCTATACTTTCCTCTCAATTTTGCTGTGAACCTAAAACTGTTTAAAAAAAAAAAAAGGCTTTAAAAAAAAGTCACGTTGGGGGCACCTGGGTGGCTCAGTCCATTAAGCATCTGCCTTCGGCTCAGGTCATGATCCTAGGGTCTTAGAATCGAGCCCCACGTTGGGCTCCCTGATCAGCAAGAGCCTGCTCCTCCCTCTCCTCCCACTCATGCTCTCTGTCGCTATCTCGGTCTCTTTCTTTCTCTCAAATAAATATTTTTTTAAAAAATCACTTTGATTGCTGTGGTGAGAACCAACTTTAGGGTAGCAATAGGTAGAAACAGACCAGTTAGGGGCTCTTGTTATAATCCAAGCAAGAAAGGGTTGTAGCAATGCACTGACCAGAAGTGGTTAGATTCTGTATCTCCTGTAGGCTCAGCCAATAAGATTTCCTGATAGTTGGAATGTGATTTCAAAGAGTCAAAGAGGACTCCAAGGATTTTGGCTTGAGCAAATGGAAGGATGGTGTTGCCATCAACTGATATAGGGAAGGCTCAGGGTAGAGAAGGCCTGGAGGGGAGATCAGGAGCTGAATTTTGAGTGTGCTAAATTTGAAATGTCTTTGAGATACCTTAGGGAGGATATTAGAGGTCATGATATTTGAATCTGGATTTAGAAGGGCAGTTTGGGCTAGATATATAAATGATAGCCTTTGATGTATAAATGGAATTTATTCATCATTCAAAAGAGTGGATGAACCCATCCAGGGAGTGAGGACAGACAGAAACAAGAACAAAGAATTGAGTCCTATGGTGCTCTAACTGGAAGAGGTCTGAGAGAAGATTTAGAACTCACAAAAGAGCTGGGGAGCTTGAGAGAGAAGCCAAAGGAGTAGGAGGAAGCCAAGCTTAAAAAAAGAAAAATTACCTGGAGGAGGAGGTCAAACTATGTCAAATACTCGTAATAGGTCAAGTAAGAGGAGAACCGAGAACTGACCCCTGGACTTGGCAGGATGCAGCTCACTGATGACATTAATAAGAACATTTTTACTGAAGCAGTTATGGAAAAAGCCAGTCTGGAATGAGTTTAAGAGAACATAAGAGAGTAATTAGAAACCGTGAATGTAGACAGCTCTTTTAAAGAGTTGTCCTTCAAAGGAGAGCAAACAGACAAACGAATAAATAAATAAAAACAAAGTGGGGTAGCAATTGGCAAGGACTTGGGGCGAGGGGCAAGTTCTCTCTGTAAGCCGGTAGAAACATCAGGTTGTCCATATGCCTGTGTGGATGACGCAGCAGGTGGGTGTAACTGGCGACGTGGATTAGAAGAGAGGCAACTTCTTGAGCAACGTTCTTGAAAAGGCAAGAAGGGGTAAGATCCAGCTGTCAATCACAGGGCCTGGCTTTAAATAAGAGCATGTACAGTTCATCAGTGCTATCAGACAGGATGTTGGAAAATGTGAGTGCAGATGCTGGTGTTGTTTCAACAATACAGTGAATAATGGCTACCATTTACTGAACATTTATTATGTACCAAACATTTTTATATCTTATCACAAACTTTAGGTTTCATATATCCTAATTTTATTTTTTTATTTAAAAAATTTTTTTAAGATTTTATTTATTTATTTGAGAGAGTGAGAGAGAGAGAGAGATCATGAGCAGGTGGAAGGGTAGAGGGAGAAGCAGACTCCCCTCTGAGCAGGGAGCCCAATGTGGGGCTCGATCCCAGGACCCCAGGATCATGACCTGAGCTGAAGGCAGACGCTTAACCCACTGAGCCACCTAGGTGGCCTTTTCTAAAAAAAAAATTTTTTTTAAAGATTTTATTCAAATATTGTCACTTTAAAGATGAAGAAATTGAGCTACAGAGAGATTTGGACTTCTAAGTGATAAAAAACAGATCTGTCCAATTCTAAATCCTGTCCTCCATCCCATACTGTCACAGCATTCCCACAAAGCAGTCAGATCACTGATCAGGGCTCCAAATAGCATAGCTCCAAAACTTCAATGATTTTTCAGATATCAAGCATATGGACACAAGTATGTTCCATAATCCATGCCACAGAAGAATAGTCTACATTTTTCAGGATACCATAATTTTTAATATATGTTCTATCACAGTTTTAACAAATATTCTAATACAGACATCTATAATAATTGCAAAATAATCTCACCAGGGTAGCCTCCATATCCTTTTTTTGCATCAGTTATATACAAACACCTGTAAAGATAGGATTTTGCTCATTTTATAGGAATCTATTTGGCTAGGGCTAAAATTAAATCTGTTAATACAGTCACACATCTCTGACAAACTATTTCTTGAAGCACTTCATTTAAAGCTGTTACATAAACTTGTAATTTATTTTTGTATATACTTAGCTAGTAGTATGGGATATTCGCCTTTTGTAACAACAATTCACTCTGGCATAACTAAACATTAGAACAGAGGAGGAATCATGGGAGTAATGTCCCTCATCAGTATTCACGTGAGAGGAGAGGGCTGAAATGCAGAGCTTACTTCTTTATATAGAAAAGTAATTTTTCAGTATTAGTCTATATAGATTATAGACATTTTTCTAATATATAGTACACACATTTCCTTTTTTTCTTAAACAGTGGGTAGAAGTATTAAACCTTACTTTTTTTGATGATTCAGGTTCATGAAATAAAAGACTACGTGAAATAAGCCAGACATAGACAGATATTGTATGATCTCACTTACATGTAGAATCTAAAAAAAAAAAAAAAGAAAGAAAGGGAAAGGAGAAAGAAAATTAAAGAAGAGAAGAGAAAAGAAAAGAAAAAGTCAAATTCATGGTAACAGGGTAGAATAGAGTGGGGGTTACGAGAGGCTGGGGAGGACCTAGATCAAAGGGTACAAACTTTCAGTTATAAGATGAATAAGTTCTGTGGACTTAATGTACAACACAGGGACTATAGTTAATAAGACTATATTATATACTTGAAGTTTGCTGAGAGTAGATCTCAAGTGTTCTCACCACACACAGAAGAAAAGGGTAACTATGAGGTGATAGTTGGATTGTAGTCAGTTTGTGATGTATACTTATATCAAACATCACACTGTATACCTTGAATATATACGATTTTTGTCATTCATACCTCAAAAAAGGTGGGTAGGGGGAGAAAGCATTTCAAGTACGTAGTTGTGACCGCCTTTCTCTAAGTAGCTCCAAAGTACAGTATTTGTTTGAGAGAGTGTTTTTCAAATTTTATTTTTTGTTGGTTTCTCACTTTACCTGTTTCTCCCAGGCTGTCAGGTCAATATTTGCAACATATTTTACTGCTAGTATGCCTATTTCTAGCCTCCTGTAGTCTCAATAGCAACAAAAACACATGGCCCATGGAGGGTGGATTTGATAGGCAGAGTAATGGCATAAAGATGGCCAGGCCCTAATTCTTGGAACTTGTGAAATTTTTCCTTGTATGGCAGAATGGACTCGACAGATGTGATTTAGCTCAGGACGTTGAGGTGGAGAAACTACCCTGGATTCCCTGGGTTCAAAAGAATCCTATGGCTCCTCACAAATAGAACCTTTTCTAGCTCTGGCTAGAGAAATGCAATAAGGGAAGAAGGGGTAAGATGTGACATGATAAGGACTTTACTTGCCATTGCTGGGAAGGGGCCAGGAGTCCAGGAATGCCAGTGGCTTCCAGAAGCTGAAAAAGTCAAGGACCAAAGTCTTCCTTAGAGCCTTCAGGAAGGAACATAGTCCCACGGACACCTTGATTTTAGCTCAGTAAGCCCACCAACTTTGGATTTCTGAATCCCCAAAACTGTAACCTAATAAATTTCTATTGTTTCATAAGTCACTAAGTTTGTGGTAATTTGTTACAGCAGCAATAGAAAACTAGGAGCTCAAGAAATTTTGAATGAATTAATGGATGAATGGCATAGTATTGTGATGTCCAAGCTTTCCTGGTAAGGAAAATAAACTGCCCCTGTCAGTATTCTGGGCCCCCAACCCCTGCTTTAAGCAAAGCAGCTTGGTTTTTTTCTGTTTTATTTGTTCATGCTTCTGGGTAAGATTTTATTTGAACAAAGGTTTCCATGGGCAAGAAAGAAAAAAAAAACCACATGCTTTTGAAAACCGGTGGTAGCAGAGAGCAGAACGTGGATCCCGGAAACCTCTTGAGCCCTTTACCGTGTGACCTCAAAGAAGCCAATTAGTCTTTCAAAGCATCTGTTTATCAGTGTAGAAGATGAGAATAAGAATAATTTTTGCCTTACCTACTTCATGGAGCAATGGTGAGGATCAAATGAAAACTTTTCAAACTACAGGTGCTGTGCAATTATTTGTTGTGTGGGTTATGGGTTTTGGATTGTCAAGGAAACCAGGGAAACAAGGACTTTTCAAACTGAATAGGGAAGAGGACTTTATAAAGTCAATCTTCCATGAACAAAGAGTATGACCTTTAGTATACGGATATTTTGACACTGATTTTGGATTCAGAAGCTTTTTTCAATTTATTTCTTTGTTCTCAACTGTGTTTAGAGTAGTGTCAGTTAACAAATGACTTCCAGTTAAGTGAGGTATTTCTGTGTAGCACCAAAATACTTATCTTTGTTTTCTCTCTCTTCCTCTTTCTCTAATTTCTGGAAACTCCAACAAGGGTATACAGGTGCCTAAATGTGGGGGGATGTGCTCGCGCACACACCCTATCGGAGATAGAATGCTGAAGCAAAATGTCCCTGTGTTTGTGACTTCTGCTCTAAAATGTATCTTTTCAGTTTGGGCAATCATCTCACTTTTTTTTTTTTTCCCCCCTAACATTCTCTGCTTCTGCCTATGACATTTTTCTTTGGCTACTTTGTTTTAGCATAGTACAACTTTTCTCTCTAGGTCACGCTCATTGTGTGATAACCTCTCATTTCATGATAACCTTTCATTGCACAGACACGCTGAACTAATCTTATTGTCGGCAGTTCTAGATGTTTTTATTTAGAGGCATGCGTCAAAAGTGTCCCCCACATACTCCCCACATCACACACAATTCCAATAACCCTTTCACTGCTAAAAATTGCCTTTACATTATTTACATGATGAAAAAAAAAAAGACTAAGAAATGTGGTTGTGTTGTTAGACTAAGCCACATGACAGAAACAGTTTTGGTAGAGGGAAGAAAAGTGACAAACATTCATACTCCATTATGAATGACAGATACAGCAGATCTTTTTCTGGGAGGTTTTAACGGTGGCAGATAGTACTGAAAAGATACTTTGAAGAAGATGGGGGAAAGCTACAGGAAGATGAGGCTGGAGACCCTGAAAGGCAAAGGTCTTACCGGTGGCTCATGTTTGTTGAGAGACCCCGGTGGGAAATTCACCCAATCATCAATTCTTTCTGAACCTAAGAACCTTCCTTACAATAAAAAGCCACATGCCAGGAAAAGGAGCTTCAAAGTCCCTCTAAAGCAAACTATTTACTTGATCTGAACATGTGTGTGTTATCACAGAAGTTGCTTTGCACACTTCTTTCCTTTAGTACAAACAGACATGCAGGTAGCCCAAGTACATCAGGGTTACAAATGCTGTTTGAGAAATCAGAAAATTCCAAGCTTCTAAACTTGGAGGAAAACAACAACAATGACAAAAACCAAACTTTTCTCTCTGTGAACTTGAGAAGCGATTTTAAAAATATGCATTGCCAGGGCCCACATTACACACTTCCCAAAGTTGGAAAGGTAGTGGAGTGTCTGTGTAGCTTGTTTTCTTTATGCACAGACCTATAGAGTGGTATTAGGTCTGCCCCGAACAAAACAGCAGCTGCTGCCAAAAACAACATTCATCTTCGCTTTAATCTTGAATGCCAGCTAGCAAAGCAAGCAGTTAGTTCCCTTGTAGCCCAAATGTGCTCTGGAAGCGGGCCAACTGGCTTCGCTACCCAGAACCAGGAAAGCAAGTTACCAAGATATAGGTATAGTAATTAGTCTTGAGTTCAGGTCTTTTGAGGCCATATGAACAACATCCTTCAAAAATAACCTTAATGTAAACCAACAACAGATTCTGGTTCAGGGAAGAACCATTTAATTCTATGTGACTTCTTCCTTCAGATGTTTAATTTTTAAAAAATATACCGTTACACATTATAGAGAAAATACCTAATCATCCCTACACAGGCTCAAATTCTTCTCTAGTGGTTGTCCAATAAGCTCAAAGGGGCAAAGGAAACATGTAATAGTAAAGTTGAGAAAAAATAAATCTGCTACCAGGAGATTGTTAACAGGATAGCTAAGTGAAACTCAAACCAGCTTCTTCGAGTCCAAACTGGTGCACTAAAATCTTGTGAAGATACATGTCCACATCTCTCCATGTAGATCCTTTTGTGAGATGAAATGAAAATATCCTAAAATATGGGTGATCACTAAAATCCGTGGTGAATATGCTCTACTAACGAAAACTGAACAACCTAGAAATAAATTGTTGAATATAAAAAGATAGGCAACAGCTTTAATGTAAACAGTAAATTCAAGAATTTCAATGGGAAAAAAATGAGAAAAATTACCCTTGATGGTCAGTCCTTACTCTAAATGTAAACGCTATTTAAAGGGAAAATGACTCACATACACTGACATCTAACTAAGGGCCACACATAGGAGGAGCAGTTTGCAGATATTATTACATGTAACCTTCCCACCAACCAGAGTTTGCAGGTGAGTAAGACATGCTTCAGTGGGTTTAAACCAAGACCTATACTATATATTAGGAAGAAAAATACCAGGCCAGTCAGATAGTAAAACTGACTTCATTTATATTTAATGAACTATTCAATTTTATTTAAAATACCTATGCAGTGGATGGCATATAGGTCCATTTGGCTGAATCAGTTTTTGATTGAAGTCACAGTGTCAAATTATTACTAGGCTGGGTAAACAAGTAGTACAGGTAAATCAAGCTATACTTCACTATAGCTTTTTAAAAATTTTCATAGCTAGAGGGAGAGGAAAAACAAACAAAATAAAATATAAGTTGCTCCTTCTGGTAAAAACAAAATTGAGTACTTTTCAGACTTCTAAGAAGAGCTACCTATACATTTAACAAACATTTATGAACACCTGATAAGTATGTAAGTGTGTAAGATAAAGACAAAGATATTGATTTTGGCCTCTGGAAGCTCAAACTACTAGGGAACACAGCAGGGAGACAGGCAGAGAGGGGAGGGTCCCAGGAGGGACAGCTAAACCTGACTTTGGGAAAGGGGAACTGAAGGAGGGGCTCAGAGAGAGCTCCTGGGAGAGGATCTATTCTTCAAACGTGAAGTTAACCCGATCAAAGAGAGCAGGGGTGAAGACCCCTGACAGAGGAAAGAGCAGGTGCCCACAGAAGTAGGAAAACAAGGCATTTTCATAGAACTTCACATTGATGATATGACTGGAAAATGAGTTTCAAGGAATAAACAATAAAATAGACGTAGCTAGAGAGACAGGCAGAGGTCCTCCCAATTCTGCTTATTGATTTGGATTTTATCTTAGAGACATGGGGTGCTCTGGAAGGACTTTCAGCAGAGGAGTATCAAGATCAGATTTATTTTTGAAAGGCTTATCAAGCATCAGCATGAAGGATAGACTGGGGGGCATGGGGGTCACTGAAGTCATCAACTGGGGCAGAGGCAGTGGGAGTGGAGGGAAATGGATAAGTTCAAGAGGATATGGAAGTAGCCTGGGACATGGGTGACTGACAAAGTGTGTGGGGTAAAAAGGGGAGGAATCACAAATGACCTCAAGTTCCAGTTTAGGTGACTGGGTAAGAAGTAGTGCTTTTCACTGAGCCAGGATATGTAAGAGAAGTGGCAGCTGGAGATTGGAAATTATCACCCAAAACCCTGCAGGACAGATACCACATCTAAGGAGGAAGAAGAACTATCTGCATAGATGCGACAATGAGAAGCCAAGCACAGGAGAGGCAAATCAGTTGACTGTGGGACCTGCAGCCACTGTAAAAAGAAAGCACAAAAGGCAAGTATGAGCAACAAAACAAGCACTAAAAGATGTCAGCCTTGGGGTGCCTGGGTGGCTCAGTCGGTTAAGCGTCTGCCTTCAGCCCAGTTCATGATCCCAGGGTCCTGGGATCAAGTCCCACATTGGGCTCCTTGCTCAGTGGGGAGCCTGCTTTCTACCCATGCCTCCCCTCCACCCACCTGCCGCTCCCCCTGCACTCTCCCTGCTTGTGCTCTCTCTCTGACAAATAAATAAATAAAATCTTAAAAAAAAATAAAAATAAAGATGTCAACCTGACGGTTGCCGAAAAACACCTCATGGAGTTGACACTGACAAGGATCATTTCTGTGGGACTGATAGAATTGGAATCCATCCACCGTGGGTTCACAGGGATAAATGAGTGTGGGGAATCTGAAGGATATACCAGGAAAGCTTGAAAAGGAAGGAGAGCAGGTAATTTGGAAAGGCTAGAGTATTAACTTTGGTCTTAGTAGAAAAGAAGGCAGCTCAAGAACAGTGGAGCTATCGTGATAAGCTCAGCCTTCCTCTTTCTTAAATGGTCTGTGCCTGGGAACAACTCACCTGTGGCTACTGAAAGCCAGGTGAGCTCAGAGGCTTCACCACTGTGTGAAAACCCATGCAACGAACTACACCTCAGGCTAGAATCTAGGGCCTAGGTGTTCAAGTTTTGTTATTCCTATTTTGTGAGACACTTACATGACAGAAGAAGTATTTACGCCAGCAGCAGACCTTATTTCATTAGAAACAAGGGTAATATAGGTCATTAGCTCTTCAAAAATACAGCAGTTCTATAAAAACACAGGGAGAGACTTCCCTTGAACAGTATAATCCACTGTATTCTAGGGAGATACTGATGACTAATTCTAATCAATTTTATGAGGAGGATATGTAACAAACCAAACTACTCTGGAAAATTGGTGGGTGCTAGTTTAATGTTGAACCTAGATTTACATATTTGTTGCCAATTCTCTTTGCGAGTAAATATATTTTCAAGGAAATAGGAGATAGGCCCCCAAAATTGGCCAAAGTATAGAAACATAGCAAAAAAAAAAAAATCATGACAGTTCTGAAATGCACCTTCAGTACTCCACAGGCCCTTGTTCTTTTTGGATGGCGTTGTTCACTATTATGTCAGTTAGTTGCTCTTAAAATTAAACCACAATATGCACTCTTGAGCGTTGTAGCTTTCCAAAAAAAAAAAAAAGGGTATAAAAACAAATTCTAATTTATACTCTTTCAACTACATGACTCACTTCTGAAAGTGTAATCTCAGGTAAATCAAAAAGCTCTGCAATTTTTCAAAATCTGCAATATCTTATGCATTCTGAACAACTGAGAGATGGAAAAATGAATGTAGGTTCCAGTTGCTATCTGATCCCATGTACTGAATCTGGACTGAAGGACTGAAGTTCCTAGAACTTCTTGTGTTTTTTGTTCTCCTATGGTTGCAATTAAATGTACTCAGATGTCTTGTCAGATCAGCTACCAGGAGTCTGACAAGTTTGGTTTCTCAGGGCCTTTTAAGTTTTAAGAAAACTTAATCTGAGGAAACAAGCTCAAGAAATCGCCAGAGTTTTTTTCCCCACCTAGGCTTTTTTTTACTACATTAAAATAAACTAAATCTTCGTACTCTGCTTCCAAACAGCATCAGAACCAGTGGGGGTTAAAGGCATGAGCTAAAGCACACTCACAATCTTGATCATTTTCTACATCACATCAGATGGCAAGCCTGATTTGCAAAGGTCATGGCCTAAGCATTCCTGATTACTCAGTGTGTGCTGGACACACCAACTGCCTTTGGTTAAGTTGAATAAACTGTTGAAATGTTCCCCCCCTTTCACTCAAAGTGCTCTAACTGAAACAGGGAGTCAGCTGTCTTCCCTTTAGATGAAAGTGTGTAATCATCTGGGGGTGTTTACTGAGTTTGTAGATTCCTGAGCATCATATAAAATCTAAATTTCTGTACATCTCAGGAATGTACACTTTTAACAAGCCCTCCATGTGATTTTTAGGTATCCTCTAAAGTCTGAAACAAGCTATTTTAGGCTGTCCTAGCTCAGGGGTACTGTATCATTAGGGAAAACAGAAAGGTCTAAAAAGGTATACAAAGTTGCATTTGGTTCAAGGGCTACATATTAGAAGCTCCTGATTCAGATCAACTTGAAAGAAGAAAAGTGAAATGTAATGAACAGTGTAGGAGTAGTGAGTGTAGAGGATACTGTGGATTGGCTCTTTCAAATTCCACTCCAGCCCTCTCCTAGCATATTCTCCACTTCTTCTCCTTTGCAATTAGCTACAGTTGCAGAGGTGACTCGGCCAATCAGGTACAACCCTGCAAGACTGATATGGGAAGGATATTTCTGAGAAAAGAGCTGGATGCTGGGCATGCATTTTGCTCACTCGGATAGTAGTGGGAGCAAAGAGTCCCTTCAGTCAGGAGCAGTAACAGCTTCCTGCACTAGCTGTAACAGTTTTAAAGGAAGCAGTGGACTTAACTGGGTTCTAGGTGACCAAAGGATTCTGGAAGCTCAGCCTCCTCTTCTGGCCCCTCCAGTGGTTTTATAAGCCATCAAATACATTTCATTATATCTCCCCTTCTGTTTAGCTAGAATGGATTATACCACATGTACCTAAACCCTAAGTAATACTAGGAGAAAAGAACCCAAGTTATTAAGCAATTATTTCTCATAAAGCTTAGTCTAAACTTTCCTTAGGAATTTTGCATTAGTGTTCCAAAATTCAAATTGTAAGATAAGCATCATTTTAAACTTAAAAAAAAAAAAAAGCAATTTTTTGATTGGCAATCCATGAGAATGTTAATGTAATTCTGCTACCTAAAGCACAACAAAGCATTTATCCTTGACATGCCCGGGACATGTTCCTTTGGTAACAAGACAATTCCAACTGAAAGTTCATTGTTGTTGGAGCTGATGTTTAGAGCAGAAGAACATCAGCAAAGACATGGATTCTAATCCTAATTCCATCACTGACATGCTGTAACCTCTGTGAGCCTCAGTCTTCTCTTAGGGATAGCATTTCTTTGGGTTTTTGAAACGATTAAATAAGACAGTGTTATGTAAAGCACCCACAAGATGCCTGGTACTGACAGATCATGACATGACTGCCATAGTTATTTAATCATTATTACTAATCTTTTAGATGCTGAAGTCAAAACTAAAAGTTGTATTAATAGTAAAGGTCACATTCCATGTATGTTCTGCTCCCTGTAGATTAAAGATCAGCACAGGAAGAGGATAAAGAGGTTGTGAAATTCCCCCAGGGCTTGGATTTGGATCAGCTCTCCCAAAGTACGCAGGCCCATTTTGACCTGGTGTAAAAGTGAGGCTGAACTGTTTGGGTAATGGGTGAATGTTAACCTAAACAGCAGAGTTTCAAAAGTCAACTAGAGCTTCAGTAATAAATTCAAGACAGTTTTAGAAAACATTCGTGTTTACTCATGCACAGAGAAGCCCAACTTTGAATCTCTACTCTGCTACTGACCGGCCTTGTGGCCTCTGAAAAGTCACTTCATCTTTCTCTGCTTTGGTTTCCTCCCGGCAAGATGGGCCTAATCGTAGAACCTACTTCCCAGGCTTGTTGAGGGCAAAAAGGAGTTCTAGTTGGAAAGCACTTGGTATAGTACCGGACAAATCACACACCCCTATCCATTCTTCCATGGTTATTGTTGTTGCAATCTTTCCAACCACACTTAGCACAAGCATCCCCAAACTCGAAGCACGGTGGTTCAAGCCAAAACCCTGGGCCCCATCCTTGATTCTTCCTGTTCCCCTATTTCCACATCCAGGCTGTTACGTCCTAGTTCTACCAGCAAAATAAATCTTGCAACATTCACCTTTCTCCATCTCCTCCTGTACTGCTAGAGTACGAGCACCACTCCTGCCCAGAAGGCTTTCAAGGGCCGCTAAATAGCCTCCTTTGCTTGCATGCTTGCTACTTAACAATAGCGTGGTTCTCTGGGAATATAAAACAGCACTTGCTGCCCGCTTAAAATCTCGGAATACCCTTCTATTCCATTTACAGCGACATGCAGGCTGCTGATCAAGGCCTATCAGGCCCTATTTAACATAAACTTGCCTACCTCCGTGCTCATATCTTAGCACACAACCCTTTCTCTCCCCACCAGACCCAACAGCCACACCGGCCTCCTTTCTGTCCCTGAAACACCTGAAATATATTCCTGCCATAGGCCCTTTGCACTTGCTGCTGTGAGCTTTCTCCTCTTGGGCTCTGCAAAGGCAAGTCCTTCTCATCATTCAGGATTCAGTGTGAACACCTGCTCAGAGAAACCTTCCCAGGTGACCTATCTTAAGTAGCCCCAAACGTTCTCATATCACAGTTTTATTTCCACTGAAGCACTTTTCATCGGAAATTATCTTCATTATCCAATTAGTAGACTTTTTGATCACCTGTCCCTACTGAAAAGAATGTCAATGGTGTGAGGATGAGAATTGTATTATTCTTGTTCTTCACTTTTATCTCCAGTACCTTGAGCTGCCCCTCACTCATAGTGTATGTTCCTTCACATTTGTGGATTGCATACAGTGCAAATTGCCACTGAAGTACCCACAAAGTTCAAATCCTCTCTTCTTTATAGAACAGGCCATGATGGTTACAGTACAAGCTTGGGTTTAGGAACTGGGGCACAGATAAGGTCTGGATAATGTAGGATTCAATTCTCAGCAGATGGTGTCCACATTCACACAAGAGAATTGCAACATCACCCACCAGTTTTGCTTATAATTTGTCTCCTGCACTTGAGTTGGAGCACGATAAGGCCAGTACTTTTCAGTGCCTCACTGTTTTGTCCAGAGTGGGTAGAGCAGTGCTGAGTACAGAGAAGGCTCTCATAAATATTTTTTAGATGAATGAATACAGGATAAACAGAAGAGTTTTACTCATCAGTTGGCCATAAACCGCTGTTGTACTTTTCCCTCTAGGGTCTAATAACTGCTAAATCCTAACGACAAGTTTGAGGAATGTTGCAACATTCTCTTAATTATTCAAAATGGGACATTAGCTAAAGGCTTTTTGGTTTGAACTTCAAGTCATTTTCTCTCTGCCTTTAAATACTTCTCTAGCTCCATGAAAATGGTAAATTAGGATATAAAACCAAAGGTAGACTGTAAGTTCCATGAAGCACAGCAACAAGATAATTTTTGCTATTATATTTCTAGCCTCTAGCACAGTGCCTTGCAGTAAAAATACTAAATAAATCTTTAAAAAAAATTGAGAGAGAGAGAAAGAGAGAGCTCACACACAAAGCGGGAGAGAGGCAGAGGGAGTGAATCTCCAGCAGACTCCCTGCTGAGCATAGAGCCCAATGTGGGCTAAATAAACAATTTTTAATGAACAACTAGTAGAAAAATGCCTTTCCCAGCAGATGTGGCCAAAGTAGGATAATAGACCAAAGTGCTGACCTGCCTGTAAAGTCCCCAGAATCCCCCCTCTAAAGGAACTAGGTAAGTTCAATTTTGGAGTTACTTCCCCTTATTGACCCAACAGGTATTAAAACAAAACCACAACAAAAAACTCCCCCCAGATCTGGAATGTAGGTACTTTGCTGTAGTAAGTTCAATGGAAGTCTCTGAGAATTCTACAACTCTGTACTTCAATTAGAATTCAGAATATGGTAACTATAAATTTCTCCCTGTCTCCCCAATGAGTTGCAATCGATCAAAATTTCTAAAGCAGCCAATAAAAAAAAAAATATTCATGGGGATTCTGCACTGGGAACACACGCGGAGAAAAGGACTTCACTTGGGAGAAGACATGTTCAGAAGTGATGACATTAGGTTCAGCTTTTAAATGCTAATCTTATGGCTTCCCAAAGCAATGGTTGACTTATACCTACTAAAGCAGGCCAAAAAAAGTTCATAGAACTGAATGTGGTTTTTTTTTGTCATCCAGATCCATTCCTAGTTTGACTTAAGAGTAAAAACGGTACCTTTCTTCAGAGTAACTGAGGCATACTATTACTGCTCCTCTCTCACATGACCTGGATGTAAGAAACAGAAAGTTGCATGCCAGAGGAGTCATCAGCTGACTCAAATGACACTCTCTGCCCCCCCCCCTCAAAAAGGCTTTAGGTGTACCTATTAGTGTGAAAATGCAATAATAAGTGGCAGGCTCTTTTATTGCGATTTTTCACCATGATGTTCATGAAATTATACTTAGCATTTTCCATAATACCACTATGTAGAAGGAGACTCCAAATCCAGTAGAGAAAGGAAGATGTACAACAGAAATTAAAAAGAAGATCTTTTCCAATGTAACAGGATGTAAGTATTGGCATCACAGATTTTTAAAATTTTTAAAAGGATTCTGAGTTCATCTTCAAAAGAAATGTAAACTGTAAACTATTTTCTGTTCTAAAATTCTCCCTCAAGTTGGATTTGGAAGCTTACTTGATAATATTCCCTAGTTAAAAAAAAAAAAGAATATGAAAAAATATTCTTTAAACCCTCAAGTTCTTACTCTAAATAATGCCAGGAGAAAAAAAAAAAAAGGAACTTTCTTCTTGGGTCAGGAAAGAGGGTGAGTGGGTAGCCAATTGCAAGATAATCCTTTGGGCTTCTTTTCAAAGCAGATGCTTTGCTGGGGAATCAAAGGAGGATGGGGGAATAAATGTAAACAGGGGGACTGCTTGGGTAGCACAGAGACTCTCTCACCATAGGGGGGAAAATGGGGATCTACTTCCTCAGGAAGTGAAGAGACGCCTGTGTGAGCAGTGCATCCAGCTAAGTGAAATTTAAAAGATATGCTTCAGCTGCTGTAGGATTTAAGTGCCAAATCTGCACAAATAATTTTGCACATCTACTTCATTGTTTAATTTTTGTGTGTTAGCTCTCATTTAGGGTACTTTTTGGAGCTTTCACTTGCAAATTAGGGCAGGAGGTAGACTTTGCTCTTTGTGATACAGTAATTACTTAAAATCTGAGAAGTTTTATAGGGTCCAGAAATGTTAGCTTTTTCGTTCTATGCCCCAAACTGAGCTAACCTGATTAAAAAAAAAAAAAAAGAAAAGACAAGAAAAAGAAATAGACCATGCTACAAGTTTACCCACTTTCAAACTTCAGAACTTGGAAAACTTGGCATCAAAAGAGTTTTAGGAAGTTTTTAAAGTACACTATATATTGCTATTCCAGCACTGTACAGCAGTTATATTACCTCTCTGGGTCACTAACATGGTGGATTCTCGTCACAGAAGAAACGTGAAAACATCACTTTTTATTACTCCTTCTCTGACCTTCCTCCACATGTAAATAGATCTTTGATCTTAAGTACTGAAACATCATTTTTTGCTAAATTCCTTAACCACCCTGTCTTAAATTCTTAACTACTCAAATTGAACCATCTAAAGCTTCTATTGTCATATTTGTCTTCCCTCACTTTCCTAGATAGAGATTATACACATCAGTGTCTGAATCTATAGGACACCCTGTCCTTGTCTACTGCACTGACTATTAACTAGCACAGACTATGAAAAGAAAATCTAAAAGGAAGCATCTTGAATGCGGGTAAGCTGTGGAAGAAGAATCTGTTTACTCTATTTGCAACAGTCTTACTATTATTATATATCAAGAAAAACACCCTATCTAGGCAATACAAGATGACAAAGACCGGTATGAAGCAAAGGCTTAGGAGCAAACACACCAGGTCTGAAGACTGACGAGATGTTAAGATGTGGAGTAAGTTGCTCAATCTCCCCAAGCTCATATTCTTCTTCTGCAAAGAGGAATATCCACACTACCACTCTCATAGATGGCGAGAATTGGGGGAAGATAAAGTGTGTATTTCCTTCATCAGCAACAGCATTAGGTCTAACATCTTTTCTGGCTTTTAGACCTTCTACACATCTTGAATTGGCAGACACTCACTGGCACTTGCCATTCAGCCTATTGTATTATTTCCTTAAAGATGGCCAGCAACTTGCCCACCCTCCTTTTTTTTTTTTTTTTTTTAAAATCCATGGTCTCCATGCTCTTCTAACAAACCTAAGTGGCCCATTTCTCTCTCCAAACAGAATTAGGTTTGAACAATGTATGTTTGTGTGGGCCAGTGCTGAGGGTACGTTATATGTATTTCTTATTGACATCAATGCATAATAGTAATGTTCTAAAGTTCTTCCCACCTTCCAAATCACTCTCCTTATATCATCTGAGGTCAGACATCAACTGAGGTCAGCAGGCATAAAGATGATAAATACCCAGATCCACTCTTAGAATACTGATAGGTGTTCGGAATGCTACATCTAATCACACTTTGGTTCAGAAAATCTTTACCAAGATTTTGGTGCTGAGCCACTAACTGGAGATACCAATTATGAGGCAATTTAGCCAGGTAGACAGGTAAGTAAGAAGATAATTTCAGTACAGTGTTTTCACACTATATGATTTTATTTATTTTTTTAAATGTTTTTTATTTATTTATTTGAGACAGAGAGAGAGAGAAAGAAAGTACAAGTGGGGGTGGGCAGAGGGAGAAACAGACTCCTCACTGAGCAGGCAGCCCAATGTGGGGCTCAATCCAGGACCCTGAGATCATGACCTGAGCCAAAGGCAGACACTTAACTGACTGAGCCACCCAGGTGTCCAGTATGATTTTTTTAGAAGATTTATTTATTTTAGAGAGAGAGAGAGTGCGCAAGCATGTGAGTTGGGGGGAGGGGCAAAGGGAGAGGGAGAGAAAGAATTTCAAGCAGACTCCCTGCTTCACATAGAGCAGGATGCAGGGTTTGATCTCATGACCCTGAGATGACAACCTGAGCCGAAACCAAGAGTCAGATGCTTAACCAACTGAGCCACATAGGCGCCCCCATATTTTTTTTTTTTTAATGCTATGGAAGTACATGGTAAGATCACTAAACACAAGGGAAGTGGGAGTGAAGAATAAGGGCAAACAAACATCACAGAGGGCTTCTGAGAAGAGAGATTGTCTCAGCTAGACAAATGGTAGATGGATGAGGAAGGGCCCACAGCACCTTCGAGACCAAGTGCAGTGTGGTAGGTACATCACCGTACCATGTACGTTATTAGATGACACTGTAATAAAATGCACCACTCAGAGTGGTGGAAATAAGCAACAACCAAATCAGAGAACTCTGTGTAGTGCATTGAGGGTTTGGACTTTATCCTGCTCATAATGAAAAGTCAGGGGAGGATTTTAACCAGAGTAGTTACATAGTGAGACTCCTCTAATCACTCTAGATTGTGTGCATTAGAACTTTTGAAATGACAGAAATCACCATTTGTTTTGTTAGATAATGAAATGGACACCCTTGGAGGGACTAAAACACCAACGCCACATAGTTAAAACCAAGACATGATCTTCAGTGTTAGCAAATTCTTGTTCTGATGTTCCTGCAGAACCCCTCAAATGCCAGGACACAGATTTTCAGAGAAAGATGCAAGTACAAGATCCCTTGTACTCCAGCTCTCCTCCTAAATCACTTAACAAAAATAATGTATGTCAGTGATTCCATCCTGTTCTCCTTTGAGTTTGAAAATAATGGACGTTGTATATATTAGCATTTAAAAGAAATTTTGCTCCTTGGTTTCACAGTCTTGGTTCAAGTTTCTGTGTTAGATCTACTCTGAACTGAACCCAAAATTACTTCACACATTTCTAGATTGGTTATTTAATCACAGAAGTAGCAATGATCAAAGATTCAGTCAAGAAACCTCTAGAAACTGCCTTAAGATTATACACTGTCAGAAAACAGGAGCTGTTTTTAGTCTTTCACAAATGCTTAAACAAGTCAGCACTCCATCAAAGGGACATAACGGTTTCATGTTCTGTCAAAGAATGTAATGCTTGTTTACCTGAAGATTTGTCTTGACTGACACAAAACTTACTTGAAGATTAACCTGGACAATCAAGCCCTTACTCTTGAAACACAATTACCTACAAGAAAATAAAACCTGAATTCATACTGAAAACACTCCCAAACTGTTGATTCTGACACAGTATTAAATTAAACACAGGAAAAAAATGTTTTGAACGCAAAAATGCATTTTGCTTGAAAGCAATTAGCATTTGCCTGGGTATTTGGCTCATTTAATCCTCACAACCATCTGAGGAATTAGACACTATTAGAAACTTCATTTTACAAATGAGATAATCAGAATGTTACAAGAATTAAGTGACTCAAAGTCATCCAATCTGAAAAGGTGACTCCAGATCCAGCAGTCTCCAAAGCTATCACTACATACTATACATGAAGTTGTTTCAGGCTTATTCTGGAAGACATTAATAAACACAAAGCTTTTAAGGATTTGGAAAGTTTGAATTTTTTAATCACTCAAGGCTTAGAATAATAATATGACCCTAGGCCCCTGAGTAAAACAGCACAGTCTACAGAGCACTACTTTGGTAATTACCTCTCTCTCTCACACACACACACCAGCTTGTGAGGTAGTCAAGACCTATGTCAGCATCCGTAGTTACAAAGGAGGGTGCTGACCCTGATCCAGACCCCTTACTAATCTCAGTTTACCATTACATAATCCCATTTCCCATAATCACCCATAATCTCTGCTTTTCAATGACAACAGATTTTTAAATTATTATAGCCACCACACAAATGGAACAAACCAAAACAGTACATAGTCTGATGTATACTGATCTTTTGCTGGTAAAATACAGCCCAAAAGATTACAGATACCACCTATCAAACATCAGTTCTGGGTCAGCGAACTTCCATATATTATCTCATTTAATCTTTGTATTCTTCCAACTGCATACTATTACCCATAATACTCCATTATACATATGAGAACATCAAGGCCTAAAGAAAGAATGTTAATAACATGCACACAGTCTTGGTGAATAACAGAGCTAGGACTTGGGCCTCCTTCTAACCCCAAAGTCTGTGCTCTTTCAAGTATCTTTGAGGCCAATGAGTCAAGCACTTTTGCACAAACATATAATTTTGTGCTTAACAATATAGTAGGAAAATGTGTTAAGCCTGAAAATTATTTATAATAGTGTAATTCTGCGAGTGACAATCACAAAGCAGGTACACAACATACTATTTCTAAGTTAAAAAAGTAAGGAAGGGGGAAAACAAGGAAAGGATGGGGTTGGAGGGAGGAAAAGAGAGGAGAGAGGCAGGAAGGAAAGCTGCTAAGAATTATTATTTTATGGAAGAGAAAGTTCTGGGTAAGAAAAGGTAAAGCAAAGTTGAATAATTTACCTAAGACCCCTCAGCAAGCTAGAATCAAAAGCCAGAGGGAAAGCTTTAGGAGCTCTGACACAAAAACTCTTTTCACTTTCCCTTGACAAGTGGCTATATTTCTGCTGATGCTGAAAATGACTTCTCCTCCCAGATAGGGAAAATAGGAAATCACTCACCAATTCATGGAAAGGACTCATGTTCTGTCCCTCCAGTTCCAGGTGTAGCACAGAGTTTAGGAATGCAGACTCTGGTTCCAGACCGCCTGGTTCATAAAGCAGCTCTACCTCGTATTAGCTCTGTGACCTTGGGCACATGATAGAAAGAAGTAACTTTGCTCCTAGGTAAACTATCTTGCAATTATAATTATGCACATTTAGCTCTTTTTCCATTTTTCTTAAAGTAGGGAATGAAAACAATCAAATTATTCAGGACTAAAGTGAATCTGAAGCCTGACTTATCTGGATGAACGGCTTCAACTTTCCCTTTCATGCTGACAGTGGAGACTTTGCAATTAAGAGAAGTCATTGATACTGATAAACTTACCATTTGTTTAGTGCTCATTATAATAGCAAATGTTTGATTTAGTATTTCCAATGTGCCAGGCACTGGACTAAGGGATTTTGTGGATTATTTCATTTAATCTTCATAACCACCTTTGAGAAAGGTACTATTGGTCTGCCTGTTCAGCAGTTGGGGAAACTGAGGCTCAGGATTACGTGCTTAGCCAACCAAAGCAGGCCATCTAACTGGTGTCTATTTGGTCCATCACACCTCTGTTCTGTTGTCTCCTTCACCTCCTCTCAAATGATTCCTTCTAGCTAACACTTTAATTTCCAATAAAGTATTACTAAGTTACATAGTGATACTGCTCATAAGGGTACTCGGACAGTCATTTGTTTAAACAATCAAAACATCAGGGTATGGGGCGCCTGGGTGGCTCAGTTGGTTAAGCGACTGCCTTCGGCTCAGGTCATGATCCTGGAGTCCCTGGATCGAGTCCCGCATCGGGCTCCCTGCTCGGCAGGGAGCCTGCTTCTCCCTCTGACCCTCCCCCCTCTCATGTGCTCTCTCTCTCTCATTCTCTCTGTCTCAAATAAATAAATAAAATCTTAAAAAAAA
>NC_138373.1:131759795-131785292 GCF_054177405.1 Leptonychotes weddellii
CAGGGTAGAAAATGATTTTTACTGTTCATGCACTTGGACTGAACTGACAAGGAATTACAAAGCAAAGGTCACAACTTAGATGGCTGATGGTTTTAAAAGCCAGACATAAGCATAAGGACATTATTATTAAATAGTTTTCTAATGTGATCACAGCCACTTAAAATTGTCTTCAAAAATAGCATGAAAGAGGGTCAGAGCAAACTGATTAAAGTAATCCCTGATGCATCACTTTTTTCCCCCCAAGAAATTTTTTGAAACACAATTTTAAAATATTTTAAAATCTGCCCTCTGCCAAAACCAGTATCATTTTCTTTGAAAGACACCAAGGATTTGGCAGTAATTCTTAATTCCATAAAGTAAAAGGCATTTTTAGAGTTTCTAAGGGGACTCCCTCACAACAGATGAGGCCTGCATTTGATGGCTAAGGACAGAGGGGTGGAAGAGGCTGGTGACCAAGCCCAGGCTCCCTGACTTGCGGGAGTCTTGTTGCTCATCACAACCATTTACACTCCTGGGCAGTGCTGAGGAGGTGGTGGTCAGAAGCACTGGTCCCTCATGCAGACACTCAACTTTGCCTGCTCTCAGTCTTGCCCATATAAGATTAAAAGACATCATCTACACACACACAAGCTCGGGTCTTTCAGATCGCATGGATACGTACATTTACACTTAAATATGGGTGCATTCTATTGCAGTGGTTAGGAGGAATCTAGTCTCTAGAATTAGACAGGCTTGGTTTGTAAACCAAGCTCTTCCACTTACTTGCATTTTTTTTCCTTTTAATCTTGGGCAAATTTTCTTAATATCTCTGAACTTTAGTTTCCGTATTTGTTTAAAAAAAATCAGTATCTCCTTCTTAACATTTTCTTTCTTTTTTTTTCTTTTGACTAGAATCGAATGAGATACCTGTGCGGTCTGTGGCACGGTGCCTCATCCATGGTGAGCAGCCAGATACTAACTTATTAACTAGTCATATCATTTCCTTATTCAATAAGCTATTCTTTCTCTCATTAAGCAGCTTGTCTTTTGGCCTATTTTGTACAACTGTTTCCTTTCTCAGAAAGGGAAGAAAGGTAAAGGAGATCAAATTGGGGGAAAATTTTGTTGAATTTACTAAGAGTGCTTATGAGTGTTAAAAAAATAAAGTAGATAATATATAAATAAGGCAGTTAAGGCATTAATCTCTAAGGATTATTTTAATTCATTTATTCAGAATGCAAGTCTTATAGCCAAAGCCAGGTATTACTAATAATGAATTTATTCCCTACAGCATGTGGATTTGCGGTAATGCTTCATGATTCACTAATCTAGCAGAGAATGAAATGATTATTTACTAAGTGCAAGTCACTGTACTGTTAGACACTATCTTACTTAATCATCACATCAATACTATGATAGGTAGTTATTTCTGCACCCATTTTAAAGATCAGGAAAGTAAAGTTCAGAGAAAAACACTTACTACAAGTCATACAGATAATAAGTGGCAGAACCAAGAATATATTTGATCTAGAACTCAATCCAATGTTTTCTATTTTCTTGCATGGTCTCCTGTTTTGGTTAGTAAATGATATTGCATATTCACTGAAAATTAATGCTGCAAATGGTGAACCAACTAGCCCTTCCAATCATCAACCAGACACATGTTTGTATAATAGACTCAGTATGGTAATTAAAATTTGCCTTCTGTTTAAAAAAAAAAAAAAAAGCTTCTTAAAAATATATCAGCACCGAACAACCTGAATCAGGTATCTACTCATTCCACAACATTCAATATGTATTTACTAAGCATCTACTATATATAAGCCACTCTGCTAGGCAACTAGAATCATGAAATTTTTGTCGTCCAAATTTTTTTTTTAAAGATTTTATTTATTTATTTGACAGCGAGAGCAGGAACACAAGCAGGGGGAGTGGGAGAGGGAGAAGCAGGCTTCCCGCTGAGGAGGGAGCCCGACGCGGGGCTCAATCCCAGGACCCTGGGATCATGACCTGAGCCGAAGGCAGACGCTTAATGACCAAGCCACCCGGGCGCCCCTGTTGTCCAAATTAATATCATTGGCAGCTGTTTTAATATCTGAACTGCTTTTCTTTTTTGATTCAATGTTTCTATAAACAGAATTTGTATCTTTGGGGTACTGAATAAGCCTCATGGATTCACTGTGGTTGGGCCAGCTAAATCTCTTTGGGTGTTAGTCTTGGCAATAACCACTTGGAGTTGGCAGAAGAAAGACCTTATCTCAGTTTCCTCATCTGTGAAATGGGATTTGAAAAAATAGTACCTACCTCCCAGAAGAAAAGTTCTATGAATTAATTGATCTTGGAACAGTTTTCTACTAAGTGCCATTTGGCATGAACTTAGTATGAGGGTGATTTGATTTTATAAAACAGTGACGGAAACTATTTAAAACAGCCACACATTTAAATGTCAAACACTTGACACAGAACTACAGTAAATTTCCTTTCTTCAGGCTGAATCATTTGTGTGTGACATTTGTACAGAAGTACAAATAATGGTCAAATCAATTTGGGATTTAAAAGTGTATTGAAATGTTTAGGAGTAAAAAAGATCCAAGTTTCAAATAGTGGGGGGATGTCTACTATTTTCTAAATATTGTTAAGACATAGTACTATGGTCATGGAACATTATAAACAAACATACTAAAATCTTAAAAATATTTTCCTGGGCAGGGGTTAAAAAAATGAAAAATTTTAAAACTTAAAAAAAAAACAAACCTGTTACAATTATTGCCAAAACAAGAATTATAGAAACCCTGTTTTGTGGCCCTGTGGCTTTTCTACATAGAATTTATTTTATCTAATATTAAAAACATGCTAAAAACCTGCTTTTCATTTTTCACGAATGTTTTCAAGCTCCCTTTTTATTCCTGCAGTTAAGTGCCCATTTTAGACCACCTGGAGGCAGAAAGCACCAGCCACCCTCCTCTACTGTGATAATTTATCTAACAAACAGTCAAATAACGTGTTGGTCCGTCCTCTACTTAATGGAACAACATATCAGAGATGTCTGGGCAGGGCCAAATAAATAGAGCAGTTTTCTAAAATCACCAGAAGATCCAAACTAAAGCAATCACAGGAAGCTTTAGTTGATCATCAAAAACGTAAATCCCTAATGTGTTGACTATTTCAGAAGCATTAAAGTGTAGGTTGACACAGAACCCTAAATAATGATGTGTGACTGCCAAGGCTTGTTTTGTAATCCTTGGGTTTTCGAGATCACATTAGAAACCATTTCATATGAAACCTTGCCACCCTTCCTCCCTCTGCTCTCATCTGAAGGTCTGCAGTGAATACAAATTTTGATAGCCATCCATATGGACAACACATCCCAGGAGGGGCGCAAGGCCTTTGTAACACAACCCACTTTCTCTTCAACACTCTTCTTGGAAATCAAGGAATCTGTGTGTTTTCACAAGGCAGTTGCTTAGGAGGGCATTGAGAAAGGGACCCCAAGAAGCAGTGGAAAACTGCACAAGAGGGACCCTTACAATAGAGAGCCACTATTAAATTGTCATTTCTATAGGTGAGCTGGTTAGTATACCGTTCAAATGCTTGCATGAGGAGAAACAAGCCAATTATGAGAGGAGTCTCCGTCCTGGAGTTTAGTCAAGGCACTTAAAATGGAAAGGTCACTGGCTTCAGAGATTTTATGTCAAGGTAAAAAAAAAAAAAAAAAAAAAAAAAAAGAGGGAAAAATTCTTAGCACC
The DNA here is from genome assembly GCF_054177405.1 of Leptonychotes weddellii. Taxonomy (NCBI): domain Eukaryota; kingdom Metazoa; phylum Chordata; class Mammalia; order Carnivora; family Phocidae; genus Leptonychotes; species Leptonychotes weddellii. The sequence goes on from NC_138373.1 coordinate 131,763,521, forward strand.
TACGGGGCTTTTGTTCAGAAGATGAACTTTTGCTCCAGAAAGGGCGACAGAGTGTGTGTATACAAGACAAACATAAGGGCCCGCTCTGGGCTGTGCTCTTGCCTCTCAAGTCTGCAGGGGGAGGCACATTATGCAATGGGGACCGCCCTTTCTGTAAAGGTGAAAGAGACCGAGGCTTGCTTTTTCAAGTGAGCACTGGCAGTGGGTTTGTTCTTGCTCTTGCCCTTTTCCACGGGAGCAAGGCATTCTTTGCAAGGCAACTGCTGGATTTTTGAGCTGCCGGTCTGGGCACCAGGAACAAAGAAAAGGAACCCTAACTGCCCCCATCAAGACCACATTCTAATCCTCAGCACTCAAAGCCCCAAAGCAATAGCTACACCTGCAAAGTCAAGTGCTGAATTCCTGCATCCAGGTCGCTGGTGTATAGCTACTGCTACATGTTTAACTCTCTGGATCTCTGCCTTTTGTTTTGTCTGTTTTAGTAGGTAGAGCTCACTTGACTCTGTGGGCATTTAGAGTAGAAGAGCCTACTGTCATTGTCATGACCATATTTTCTGAGGAATCCATGGTCCGTTGTCTGGAGGAGAGGTCCAACTGATCTTCTAATATTCTCATGTCAACAACAAGAAAAGGACTGTCATGGCTCCTGACTGCTAAGGAAAACCTCTTGCTGGCTACTAGGCTTGCCCCAAACCTCAGCTAATGTCAGTTTTAGAGAGAAGCTAAGGAAAGAAGGCGGGCGGGCAGGCGAGAGGTGTTCTGAAGACTCCAGTAGATCTGCAAAAAGCCAGGGCAAGGAAAGACTCAGCCAAGGGTCATCCACGGAAACTGTCTTTTCCCTCAAGCAACAGGGCTACTCCCTCTTTTTTCAGCTTCTGTGCATCCAGCTACAGACCCCTCCTCTTCACTATCTTCTCAGGATTAACTCTAGGGTGCGATTCACAGTAATACTACTACCACTCAGAGACTTGCCTGTGACTTGCCCATGACTTGCCCAAGACTTGCCCAACACTTGGGCAAGACTGGAGCCAGATCTGCACTGAATAGGACCCATTCCTCTGATTCTGCCCACTAAGACTTCTCCTGCATGACCGGACTCTCTCCATTTTCCACTCCCTGCACATAGATGCTGGAGACTGCAGGGGCAGCAAAGAGAAGCAAATACTGGGAGGCATTCATTACCTTTTGTAAACGCTTACAAAAGCGTTTATACCTCCTCTGTCTGTCTGACCTTGCCTTAGGATTCTTCCTCCCCTAGAGAATTTAAAGGTAAGAAGAGAGAAAGATCCTCTTCAACTATGGATATTGCTAAAATAGGAAGTATAAATATCATTCTTATTATAGAGAATTATCAAGTAGTAGGTGAAATGGCTAAAAGTACAACGTCCTATAACTTAAATCTCTTTCATTTCTCCCCGTTGACCGGTTCATAATCATAAAACAATGGTTATAATTTGCATTCATACCAAACCAAAGCAATGGCTACATAAATCTCCAAATCAAAGGAAGCCTAAATGCCATGTGGTTCAAACCTCTTTTACTAGTATCTTAGAAATCGAAAATTTTAGAACTGGAAGGTGCTTAGAAATCACCTACTCCTACCTTCTCACATTACAGTTGAGGAAATCCAAGTTGGAAGAGATTAAAAGGCCTTCCCAAGTCATACAACTTAGTATCTGGGCTAGTAAAAGAACTCCATCCCCTAATATCCAAGTCAATGTGGCAACCTAGAAAAATAGTAAAATGTAGCCAAAAGAGAAAGAGAGCTACATAAAGAACAGTCTTTCTTTAGATGACATACATTGTGATTTTAAAAAAAGAACCATGAGGCCCCACCCATCTCCTTTTTTCTGGACGGAAGGAAATAGGTAGAGATGAAATAATGACAATTTTCTCAAACTCTTAACCTTTGTAAACAGTTTTTAGTATACACATACTTAAGTGAAAAGGCAAAAACATCTTGCTGCATCTATAAATTAGTAAGGCTATAGTCAATGGTTTCTATGAAATGAAGTCTATACAAAATAACTCTGAAAACAGCATAGATTATAAAAGCATCCTGGTGTTCCCTCAATTTGTTTTATAAACTGTTCTGATTACACAGGTGACTAACACCAAGAGTCTCTTGCATCTGCTCATGATTCATGTACTCTTTTCCAGTACATGATAAAGATCAAAGATCAAAGATAAAAGATCATTCCTCAGATTTATATCCAAATGCTTTACACCCTAATTTACAAAGGGGAGCATTAAGGTAATCGAGAAAAGAAAAAAAAAAATCTTACAAACTTGCATAATGAAAAAAAAAAAGTTACTGCATGTTGCCAGGTTAAGGACACCCTGCAGAAATGAATGCGTGGCCTCACTCAGAAAAGCAAGTATCTTTAGTCTACAATAAACTCTCAGAATCACACGGAGGCAACTTAGAAAGCAAGAGTCTGGAAGTATGGAACTGAATCAGATACGGTAACAATATTTCCAGTTTCTACTTTTATTTTCAATTCTAATGCTCTTATTTAGTTTTACCTTTAAAGAAAAACTTGAAAGGTTAAACATCACTCATGCCACATAGTGCCTTTGTTTTCACACAATCCTAGTTTGATGTGTGTTAATCACAGTCTGTAAACAGATAACAACCTCTAATGGGAGGCACTGAATCCATAGATCCAGATTTTATAAAAACTTGGTCTCTCTGCTTTGCTGGTTAAGCATCATTTAGACGCAATAGCCAGTTTTTCACTGGCTTATTAAGTTGCCGGCAAGGCGATTCTCTTCTCAGGGGCAATAAATTCTGATTGTAACTACAGTAAGCCACTGTGCTGGGATAAAGACCTATATAAAATTTTAATTCTTTACAATCATCACATGAGAAGAATCTTTATAACTAGTTGATAATCATCATACAGATTATAAACTGTAAATCCTAAGAAGTTTAACCATTTGCCTGAGGGTCATTTGTTTTACCAGTGGTAAAACAGAAATCAGAATTTAAGTCTTCAAAAGCAAGAGCCTAGGATCTTTCCATTATAGCTTAGGTACTCCCTAGACGGATGGGGAAGGCACATGCAATGGGGTTCAATGGACCATGCAAGAAACTTTCCTCCAATATTCTGACTAGCTATTTAGGCAGGGATTTTTTTTTTTTATGTTATTTATAGTGATGGGAGAATTTCAGTCACTTATAATTAAAGAAAAAAATGTGACACAATTGCTATCTTCAAATTGGTAGTTAGACATAAATAAAATTTAGCAATTTTAACTGGTTTGGCTCAGGCCCTCAGATTTCCATATGGTTACTTTCCTTGTTTTCTATTAAATGTAACTGACTTAGCACTTTTAAAGTCTTGGCAGAATGTATCAATTAAAAGTATATAAATTAGAATTATTCAAAGCATGCATTCCAAATTGAGTGACTTTAAGGACAAAATTTAAAAATGCTCTTTTCATAAATGTTAATTTTTTTCTAAAAACTTGCATCATCACACAGATGACAAATTTCATGAAGACAAAAAAAAAGACATATTCCAATTTTCTTTGGAATAACATAAACTAACAAGCATTCTATTTGTTTCTCTTCTGAGAATTAATGTGTGCCTAAAATGGCCTTTCTACACTGTTTGCAAGATGAATTTTTCCTGTTTTAGTATTTCTAAAACTGACAGCAGTCAATGAAAACTCTCACAAACCATCTCAAAACTAAAATATGAGTACAACATTGATAAACATGGCGCGAGGCCCATTAAACTGACAGCTCTTTTCTAATTGGTCTTGCCAAATATGCTGCACAATTGTTATTTAATATACCAGTATATCAGAGCATTACATTGAAAAAAACAACTACATACTGAAATAGATGTTCTTTCTAAACCAGTGCCACAATTCTCTTCAGAAACTGTAAAACCACACAATATGAATAAAATACAATCAGAAAGATGCAAAGCACATTCATTTCTGTAGGCTCCTGACTCAATTTATTGTTACAATTGCTCCTAAGGACTATTGCCCGTTTAATTGTTTTCCAAATACTGAAGTCCATCACCCAAGCTAAATAAATGACAGAATCATTTATCAAACCCCAAGTGGTTGTTGATGGAATTTCCACACTTACTTGGCTTGAGTGAAAAGCCAGAATACCTGTGTGTCTCTGGGATTCTTGGAGAAATTACAATTCAAGTTAAAACTTATTATTCTTATTACTATTATTAAATTCTCATTTTGTATCTTGGGTAATGGAAACGTACAGAATCATTGTCTTATGATAGAACTCTGGTATTGATGCCATATTTATAAATGATTACTTAAACTGTTGAACATTAATAGACATTCCTCCCTGGCAAGGATAACATTAGATGCAGTAGAACAAATGACCTTACTTATTAATGTATAATTTCCTTATGCTATTCTCCATCCACATAGAAATTGCACAGAAAATTTCTTTCTAACTTTTGGATTAGGAAATTTAACAATTTGAAGGAGGATCTAATCCCCCTCCCTATTTCCATGATTTTATTTATTTCCTACTATTTCCAAGTGTCTTCCTTTGCAGTGGCAAGAATGTGGAATTACTAGAAGTATCCTTAAAGGAAACCTTGAAGGTCATTAGATCCCAGGCAATGAATGCCTTCATTCAACAAGGGCACTGCCCTCCTTTGCCTGCAAATCCTTTAACATCAGCAAGATCCCCCAAGGGCTTGCACTTTAACTTGGTTGGAGCAGGTCACATTTCTAAAATACTTAGTCTCAAATGTCCCTGGTCGGCAGCACTGAGTCACTAACGCCACAGCATTTCAGGCTAGATCAACCTCTTTCTAGTTTTCAATGGAATTATTCCATGTAATCCGATTTACACAGCCATTTAATCAAAGCGAGAAAGGAGATTACAGAGCTCACATTTGTTTTGCAAAGCAAGGGTGCAAGGATCATCAATCCTCCTGACTCTCAAAGTGACATGGTAGTACATCGTCTCCCTTTGGAGTGTTGGACATTAACCTGATCTGTCTCCTGTGTTCTTGTTTAAATAAGAAGGTTTAGGCTTTTTTTTTTTTTTTTTCCTGAACTAGAAGGTAGCGGTTTCTCCACCGGCTCTCACCACTACCATTCAGGTGAGATGCTACTGTAACAAGAATTGGTCCCCTGCCCTTATTATTCCACAAAGCAAAAAGCTTGTACAAGTCAAATAATTACATTACAACTTTTTCTTTTGCTGCCAGTCTCTAACATTCACATTTCAACAGCACAGTGTGGTGATCCTGGGTGTGGTGTTCAATGCTTTGCCTATAAACTAACCTGCTTGCCCCAGGAACCTGTGCTCCCCTCCTTAGTCTTGGGCAGCTGCCCTCCAAACTGCACAAACCTTTCTGCCAGGAAACGTCCCTTCCCCCTGCCCTTTCCACCTGTGCATTGGGCTCCATTCTTCCTACTTCCTTCTGAATGTGTACATTTCCCAGGCCCACACATCAATTTAAAACAGGATAGGAACCAATTCATTCAGTAAAGCATTTTCAGCACATGGATACCTTCACTCTAAACAGACGATTTGGACAAATTCTCAATTTTCTTTTATCCCCACCACTTCCAGCCCCTCGGAATTGCAATCTCTGATAGATCCTCTTGGGGGGTGAAAGGGCAGCTTTACCCAACTCAGGGCAGATAACACAGATAAATTCCTAAGGGGAGAAGTGGGAAGAGGTAAGAACTGCAATGGAGAAAGGAACTCTGAGTGGGAGTACCATGGCAGCCCCTTGCAAACTATAAGCCAGATATCTGCTTCAAGGGGGAAAAAAAAATTCTAATTGTACCCCTGGGCGGTGCTTTACTCACAGTGTTTATGTATAATGCACAATTTAGCTGCCCTGGGAAATTACCTCAATAACTATCATTAGAGGTGCCTATTTAAAAAAACAAAACAAACAACAACAAACTTTTTTTCTCTTCTGTACTGGAAGAAGGTGGGTGCAATGTGGTGGTATTACCCCCCATCTATGGCTCCCTGGAAACTCACCCACAGCCGCAAACCTGGCAAAGACCGCGCAGAGCCAAGTTTCCGGGGCTGGCCGGGCAGGTTCTCCACCCTGCGGAGCGCCGCTGCTAAGGAGCGGCGGCACCCGAGTCCGCACGAGCCCCGCGCCCACCTCGGGGCTGCACAAAAACCTGGGTTCGAGAGTGAGCGAGCGTGGTGCGCTGGGAGCTGTTTTGTAATCTCCCGGAATCCACGGGAAAATATCTCCCGTGCAAAGAAATGCCTTCTCGTGGTAACTTAACTCTCCGGCCAAAGAGCAGATCCTTCCATTTTACAGGAACTGCGGTTCCCGACTGACAGCTCCAAACTTAACGGCAGCGGCTCCAAACTTGACAACAGCTCCCTCTCATCGCTCCCACTCCTTCTCTCTGGCTCACCCGGCCAGGGCGGCTCCGACTCGCACGCCACGCCCGCCTCCCTCGCAACCTCTTGGCTCGTCCTGCGGGCACAGCCCCACACGCCCCGGCAGCCGGTGCCGAGACGAGCCGGCCTCTCCCAGGCTCCGGGCGCGATTTTCTAAGAGAGGCGGCAAGCTCCCGGCGCGCCCTACTCACTTGTGTCTTCTTCATAAGGAAAGGCAGCGCGGTGATCCAGCCCAGGCAGCGGTGTGGCGACTCCGTTTAGATGTTCTGGAGCTCCAGCATATTGCACGAGCAACGGCTGCAGCTAGTCCACGCATTGGGTAGCCCGAGCGCAGCGCCCTCTCCACGGCCCGTGCTGCCCGCGGCGCTCCTCGTCCCGGCACAGGGCGGCAAGTGAAGCCTGGGCCGGCGCGCCGCCAACACTTTTATACCGGTCCCTCCCGCCTGCTCCGGACACGCCTTCTTCCCTTCCGGAGCCCTGGGAAGCGAGACGGGGCAGGGGCGCGGCGGGGAGACCCGAGAGGGCAGCCAGAGCGCGGCCAATGCCCCCGAAGTTGAACAAATCAGGCCAAGCGCTTCCCCTCGCCTGGCCGCCGTGGGCGCACACCAGAGAGAAGCCACGGGGGCGCCGAGGGTGAAGCTTAACCTGCAGCCGCCTCTAGCGCCGCGTGCCGGGTGCAGCGAGTCCCAGCTCGGCCTCTCAGCTCTGCCGGGGTTCACCTGGTACCGCCCGGGGACAGACGCGCGCTAGCGAGAGCTGGCAGCTTCCCCCTTTTACACTGGGGCGGTTCGCTAGAAGAGTTCACTGGGTGCCTAGCAAAGAATTCAGCCCGCCCCGCCTTGGGGGCGGGGATGGGGTGGGGGAGCTTAATTGGAATCTGAATCTGTAGTTAGGCCATTGTCTTATCTCCTCTATTTTCTTTTTTAATAATTTAGTCAATGAATATTTATAATTAAAAAAAATTGTTGACTCGGGGTTAAGTATTGCTAAGGGAGATGCTATTTTCAGAATGGTTTACTGCTGCTTCTTTAGAAATTAACATTAAGGGCGCCTGGGTGGCTCAATTGGTTAAGCGGCTGCCTGCGGCTCAGGTCATGATCCTGGAGTCCCTGAATCTAGTCCCGCATCAGGCTCCCTGCTTGGCGGGGAGTCTGCTTCTCCCTCTGACCCTCCCCCCTCTCATGTGCTCTCTCTCATTCTCTCTCTCTCTCAAATAAATAAAATCTTTAAAAAAAAAAAATTAACATTAAAAGAGAAGCCATAGATTATTAAATGTGCAGGTCGATAACAGCAAGTGTTTGAAAGTTGTACTTTTTTGTTAGCGATATATTCGAAATTAGAAAGATAATGAAAAAACAGTGATAATAGCTAATACCATTATGTGATGCACTTAATTACATACCAGGTGTCATGCATAGGACTTTTGGTAGATTCTTTTAGTAAATCTTTTCCTCAAATCTATTGTATAGGTCCTATTATTTTTATTCCCATTTTTATGGATGATGAAACAGAGGCTTAGGTCAATTTTCCCAAACCACAGCTAGTAAATGGTACAACTTAATTTGAATTCAGAGCCCTCTGGCTATATAGCCTTTAAAAAAATACTTAGAACAAGGATTTTATTGCCTCTCCAAAACCCTTCTATTTTCGTTCTTGTAACTGGAGACCATTAAAAAGAATTGTGTTAATTTTTTAAAAGAAAATGTTAACCAGACATAACATCAATAATTTTTGGGAACAAGAATAATGTATAAATTTAGGAATTAGGTATTTTAATGAGAGTAGGATTCCAAATTTGCATTAATTAGTTCAGTGTGCCTTTGTTAAAAAATAAATATGCCAAACTTATAACCATGAGAGCAGAAACTAGGTAAAATTTGAAGTTCACTGGGTTAGTTTTCTATGGCTGCTGTAACAAATAACCACAAATTTAATGGCTTAAAACAACACAACTGTATTATCTTACAGTTTGGAGATTGGGAGTCCAAGATGGATTTCCCTGGGCTAAGTGTTGGTGGTAGTGCCACATATGCCTTATAGAAGCTCTAGGGGAGACTTCCTTGTCTTGCCTGTTTCGGCTTCTAGAAGCTGTCCACGTTCTTTGGCTCATGGCCTCCTTCATCTTCAAAGTCGGTAAAGGTGAGTTGAGTTCTTCTGGCCTCAAACCACTCTGACTTTCCTTTCCATCCCTCCCTCTTCTACTTCTAAGGGCCTTGCGGATAATCCGGGAAAATCTGCCTATTTTAAAGTTAGCTGGTTTACAATAATAACTCCATGTGCAATCTTAATTCCCCTTTGCCATGTAACATAGCATATTCACAGGTTCCAGGGATTAGGATGTTGACATCTTTGGGGGGTCATTATTCTTTTTGCCACATTCACTTAATAGCAAACAAATTTGGGGACTTGGTATGTCACTGTGCATCCTTCAGCAAGTGCTTTGCTCCACGTGGCTGGAGCTCCCAACTAGAAGACCACCTCCCTGTCCATAGTTAATGAAAATAAATGTTTGAAAAAAAGAACCGCAAGAAAAGTTCACAGTACTAAATGATTGTTTTTACTTTCAATCAGAATGGTGCTGCAAACCACTTTAAGCAGAAGTGGAAAGAAGCCTGAAAACAGAAGTATGACAGCATTAGAAAATCATTTAATTAATGACTCCACCCAGGTAATCCCAATTTTAACCAGCCCTTGGGGGTAATTTTGCTATGCCAAAATCTTCCAAACACTTTATATATATGTGTGTGTGTGTGTGTGTGTGTATGTGTGTGTGTGTGTATCACATTATATATATATAATGCATAAAGGATCTACACTCCTGAAATGTATTACTATAATAGAAAGGGAAATGAGTATGAAAAAGGTTGTTTCAGATCCTGCTGCAGGCTCTATGACCTTGCCTCAAATCATGGGTATAGCAGTGTGACATGCATAGCTGTAAAGGTTCCCAGGATGATTTTAGGTGGTGCACAGATTAATATTTTTGTTTATTTTATCAAATGAGTATGAATTAAAATGTATATATTTTTATATAATATGCATATATATCACATCAAACAGATGATTCCAAGTTGTTTCTTAGAAAAAAATTTAAAGGGTCAATTTAAAGACAGTTTAGTGTATAATATTAAATAAATAATAACTAGTACTAAGGGAAGGCATATGTGACAAAAATCATGAAGTTGGTAGAATTACAAAAACTTGGCAAACATCAATCTAACCATACTAATTTTATGAAACTAATAGAAAGGAAGGGCTAATAAATTAGGCCAGGTTTAAAGAAACCAGGAGGTGAACCTCTCAGAAATTCACCTGAATTTCTTTTTATTCAACTAAGTCATTCATCTCAGTACTCAAATATATTCATCTTCTACAGTGTGCTCTCACCCTCTCTCCCCCCTCCTCCCTCCTTTTCCCTTCTCAATTCTGTCTCCTCCCACCTGCACAGCTCAATGACTCTAGCTACATTTAAATCATCACTGACTTTCTTATCCATAACTATATCCTTTGTTTCCTTCATATTGCTCACCACAGTTTTGCTGCATAATCATGTTATTTGAAATCAAGTCAAGAGAATAAAAAGCAGATATCAAAGAGATTAGAAAGAGCTAGTATGCAATTCAAAGATTCTCCAGCAAGCTCATGGGAGGTCAAAAGTGGGTCAGAAAGACTGAGATCTCCCTTGAATGCAGACCTTTGGAGGAGACACAGGCCAGTATCCAGTCCCTTAGCAGAAGAAAACCAGGAGCTACTTAAAAGTGAACAAGTATCAGGGTGCCTGGGTGGCTCAGTCGTTAAGCGTCTGCCTTCGGCTCAGGTCGTGATCCCAGGGTCCTGGGATCAAGTCCCACATCGGGCTCCCTGCTCCGCGGGGAAGCCTGCTTCTTCCCTCCTTCTCCCCCTGCTTGTGTTCCCTCTCTTGCTATGTCTCTCTCTGTCAAATAAATAAATAAAATCTTTAAAAAAAAAAAAGTGAACAAGTATCAGGGCTATGCCCCAAGTGGATAGGAGACATGGGGAATGTTTTCTTGCAAAAATAGTAGGCTCCCATTATAGGGTTCAGGGAGTTCAACATTTGGTACATTTTGAAGAAAGTCTCTCCATGATAATCTCATCTTTACTTGCATTCTTTCAATGCTACTTTGTCCATCATGCTGTTTTGATTAATTGTTGGAAACAGTTTATGTTTTTCAGTTTAATATTTTTTGTTGTTACGAGACAGGTCTAATTTAGTAAATAAGTCTTGTTAAGTCTTGTCTCATGCATGTGAAACATCTCTTGTTTATTTACCATTTTGTGACTGCCCTGTGTTAGACACACATGTTGTTTTCAATACCTTTCTTTAAAAAACAGGCACCCCAAACTAAAACTGTTATTGTCTGACCAGGCCAGACCAGAGGGTTGCCATCCATTCCCATCTTTGGGAGAGATGGAAATGGAGAATCACATTTTGATTATGTAACTTCCTCTGCTGAAAACTCTTTGGTGGCTTGTCATTTGCTCTTGGGATAAAGAAATAAATACTTTAGCAAAGGCTTCACAGCTTCCAGGGTCTGACCCCTTGCTGCCTTTCCAAAGTCAATTCATTTTGTGCTCCCCTGCTCAGACAAGGGCCTTCTTTCTGTTCCTCATAATTTCTTCCCATTTCAGAGCCTCTGCATATCTCCTTCCTTTTGCCTCCACTTATACCACTTTGCTCAACCCTTTTCTCTTTGACTAGTAAATATCTTCTCATCCTCATTAGCTCTCAACTCAATATTCTCTATATTCTCTTCCTTAGGCAGGCTTTCTCTAACCTCTGATTCGGTCAACTCCCCTCTTAATATAAACTCAAGTATGAATTCCTTCTCTTGTGTAGCACTTAACAAAGCAGCTACAGTTTAACATTTGTCTGGGTGAGTATTTGATTAAAGTCATTGACTATGACTGTCCTCACTCATTATTTTATCGTCAGTGTCAAGTTCAGTGAGCAGAACATAGTGAATTTTTTAAAAAATTTTTTTATTGTTATGTTAATCACCATACATTACATCATTAGTTTTTGATGTAGTGTTCCATGATTCATTGTTTGTGCATAACACACAGTGCTCCATGCAGAATGTGCCCTCTTTAATACCCATCACCAGGCTAACCCATCCTCCCACTCCCCTCCCCTCTAGAACCCCATAGTGAATCTCTTAATACTGCTCTAAGTTACTGATGCCAGACATGAGGCAGGGATTGTGCTAGGCCCTTAGTTTATACTATGTCACTAACTTCTCACAACAATTATGTAAGAGAGATAATTTTTCTATTTGATAAATAAGGAAACTGAGAACCAACAAGATAAAGTAGTTTTTTAAATGTCCTTCAAACAGTAAGTAGAAAGAGCATTGCTTTAATCCAGGCATATAGACTATGGTAAGCATTTATTATCTGCCCAGCACACTTTCTTATTCTTCTTTTCTGCTATCAGCACCCCCACTTCCTTCCAGTAGAATTCACAGTGGATTTCATGTATTTCATGAGGGATTGTAATTCACAAGGCTCTTCATGGGCCCTCCCCCCCCACCCCCCTGCAGCCCCACGTAGGAGTTGGTGAGATAGGAGTACATCACCCAAGATGGACCCATCAGAATCCACTGTGGGACTTATCTGCTAAAGTTAATTGGAAAGATTACCTCTTTCCTGTGGAGTTGCCAAACTACAAAAATGTGAATCTTCCTTTATCCTTATAGGTGTGTGATTTTACCAGCCTTAAAAATGATGAAAAAAACATCAGTTTATGGAGTATTCTTTGAATAACCCATATTCAGAGAGTATCATCAAACCTATTTGTTTAGTTAATTTTTTTCTTGGTTATGGAAAAAAGATTAGCAAATACTTAAATTATTGGATACTAAATACTTAAATTATTGGTAGTTGGCCTTCTTTTTCTTTTATGTTGTGGCTAAAAATTAACCATAGGCCCAATTTAAAAACCAACAGTAAATAATTAACATTTCTGAAAAAAGTTGAACCTGGATAATACCAAATCAGAAGGATTTTTAAAAAAAATTGTTTAAACTCTTTTGTGAAATTCTAGAAATGTTAGTAATATTAGCTCAGAATGTTCTATTTAGTGTTATCAATAAATATTTATCATATATCAAATGGAGTTTGACAAAATAAAAGAATTAGTGTTTCATGGAGATAATTGTAATACAGATAATGATCTATCAATATCAAGCTAGATCTATGTACATCTATCAAACAGTCAAGAAGATATTAGCTATTATGGCCCAAAGAAAAAGTGATATTATCAAGAAATTCTAAAGGAATAAACTTATTTAAATATTCTAGTAGGAATATGAGAGAAAAGAAATCCAAAGGATCTTCATGAAGGAATTTCTTGGCATATTTAAAATTATTAATTTAACCTTATAGAAATAATTCATATCATTTATTCATTAATCAATTTGACAAATATTTTTGAATACCTCCAGATGACTAATAATTTCCTTTAAAACACAATATCCATTTCTATTATCCACTGCCCTACTTCAGAGGCTCATGAATCTCACCTAAACTATTTCATCAGATCCACCAGTGGTCCTCCTGTCCCTGGTCTTTTTTTATTCCAGTCCATTTCAACTTCACTGCCAACATTTCAGTAGCATCTGTAAAAATCTAGTCACAGCACCTCACTGTCTATAAATGTATTTTGATTCTCAGTACCTAGAGAATGAAATCCAAAGTTCCTCACAATTTGGCCACAATATTTGTAGCTCCCTACGTTCATTTGCTATACCAGCCACTTCCATCCAACTAGCCATATTGGACCTCTTAACATTTTCTCTTTGACGCCTTTGTTCTTGTGTTCACATTGTTCCTTTAGCATGCAATAGCTTTTTCTCTATTTTCTGCCTGAAATCTCCTTTTCATCATTCAAATCCTGGTTCAAATAACACTTCCTCTTTGAAGCAGAGTGTCTGTTCATTCTTTATAACCTTAATTAGGTTTATAATTAATGGGAAAATTAATTTATAATACATGAATCCTCAGTGAAGGAGGAAAGGATATTGTTCAAAATGTGATGAGTAAAAGAGTAAAGTGAGCTGTGGGAATTTGATGGGAACATTCTAGAGAGAGAACAGGAAATAGGGCTTCATAAAACAACTATGTTTTCATGTCATAGGTTTGCTACTAAAAGTTTAACAAACACTTTTTGACTCAAATTTATTTTATAATAAAGAAGGTATTTCGATTAACTTAGATAAACAGTTTACTTGTCTTTTTCTAATCCTTTGAGATTTCAGAAACTTATTTCATGAACATGTAGTTTTTATTTTTTAAGATTTTATTTATGTGACAGAGAGAGAGAGAGGGAGAGAGCAAGCACAAGCAGGGGGAGTGGAAGGCAGAGGGAGAAGCAAACTCCCTGCTGAGCCCCATGTAGGGCTCTATCCCAGGACCCTGGGATCATGACCTGAGCTGAAGGCAGACGCTTAACCGACTGAGCCACCCAGGTGCCCCAACATGTAGTTTTTAAAACTAGAAGACAATTCTGATAAATGTAGTTTTCATAGTTATTCCACAGATGAAGAAACTGAGGCCACAAATGGATAATTTGAATGAGGGGCAGAATCCACATCTCCGGAACTGACTTATGAAACACTAGTCCAGAAGCACTACCTCTAAGGAATCAAGATCCAAGAGTAAATATTCCACCCTTGTTTATAGTAAAGAGTGATTTATTATTGATAAGAAAATGATTTAAAGATTATTCAGAAAAGGATTTCTAGCAAAGAAGAAAAGTTGAAATTGATTTTCTAAATGATATGTATATTCTGGGAATATGCTTCTCTATAGTCTGTATTCCCAGAATATTGGACACTGTTGAACATATATATATTTTAGATGTTCAAATACCAGGAAATGTTACAAATTTTATATATTTTACCAGAGGTCCCTCTGCTCCATGACATTTTAAAAATATATTGTCTAATTGTACATTTTTGCATAATTTTCCTGGTTATGAGTTTCATGTATGTCTCATAACTTTTATATGTCTTAGATAAATTAATTAATTTATGTTGGTGTTTTTGGCAGTGATGTTACCCTCTTCAGTTATCTGATTTTAAAAGAGATTTGTGGCTCCAACTGTGGCAATGTTCTTTTTTATATTCTTCTTTTGAAATGTGTTTTCTAATGAATCACTTAAATGAGAAGTTTCTAGAGCATGGCTTATTTCCTAATTGACAAGTTTGTTCTGTACAACTTCTGAAAAAAGTATTCTTTTTTTTTTTAACATTTTTATTTATTTGAGAGAGAGACAGAGAAAGTGAGAGAGAGCACAAGTGGGGTGAGGGGCAGAGGGAGAAACAGAAGAGAGGGAGAGAGCAAGCACAAGCAGGGGGAGTGGAAGGCAGAGGGAGAAGCAAACTCCCTGCTGAGCCCCATGTGGGGCTCGATCCCAGGACCCTGGGATCATGACCTGAGCCGAAGGCAGATGCTTAACTGACTGAGCCCCCCAGGCGCCCCTCTGTACAACTTTTGAATGGCATTGTTAATAAAGAGTGTAGAGACATAGATAAATATACTACTTTGTAAAGCTCTATGACAAGATATAATGCACCTCCCTTGGTTATCTCTTTCTATAAGAACTATAAACAGGGGATGTCAGAGAAGCTGTCACATATTTGGAATTTTTTTCCTTTCTTTTTTTGGGGAGTGTCTTTAGGTGATAAAGAATGGGTTTGACATTAAGGTGGCTAGGCAGCAGATAACTTTACTATTGTGGGTTCCACGGTCTGAAATAAGCAGTGTAGATTCCTTTTTTTTTTTTGGTGGATGTGCAACTTAATTAGACAAGTAGCAGATTTTTCATGTCTCTCTCAGCGTCATCAGACCACTTATCAAGTTTGGATAAAAGACATTTGTTCACAGTGTACCTCATTGTCTGTGTTTTCCCTTAGCTAGAAACTGACTGTTTGTAATGACCCCATCTTTAGAGGTTATGGGGATCTTGACCAGTTTTCAACCTATTCTCCAGAGGCCTTGAGGAAAGAGAGGGCTTTCAGAATCTAGAGATCCAACTTTAAAATGGCTACTAAGCCCTAGACATTGTCATCATTAGCCACATACACCAGCCACCCTCACCTACCTTCCTTTTCTTTATTCGGTTTCCATTCAAAGCTGCCATTCCATGCTATAAAGGCTCTTACAGCAAATTGGAGATAACACTTTCTTATTCTGAAGACCACACTCCAGGTGAGACAGTGTGAGACAGTAAATAAAAGTAAAGTTATTGCTGTCAGAACAATTAATTTTTAAATATGTACTTTCTTTTTCACTTATAAAGAATGCATGCTTAAATTGGATTGATTATTGCTGTGATACCTTTCATTTACCTTAAAATATGTAGGATGGTATCGTGTGTGTGTGTGTGTGTGTGTGTGTGATTTAATTGAAGGTACATCCCCCAGGTGCTGTAAGCATTCTGTTGAAGAATTTCAGTCCAGGGCTAGCTTTCTAACTAGAAGTTCCATGCTCTAGAGAATACTAATGCCACTACTTCTATTATCCATATCTATACCATACAAATCTACCTTATTTATAGATGTTGAAAATATGTTAGAAATAAGGATGTTAGATAGCACTCATAAACAGCACACTATATGGCAAAATAATTTTTTTTTAGGCAGGACAAGGGTTGCTTAGCTCATTGGTAATATTAAAGCTCTTCAGGATATATGGATTGGATAAAACTGTTTTAGAGGCATAGACAGGAATAGGGTATAAGAATTCAAGGAAGTAATGATACTTGTGACTTGAGCCATAAAGAGACTGATTCCAGTCACTGGTGTGGGAGGATTTCTAATGATGTGTCTGTCTTGAGTAATTATTTCATGCAAGATGTTAATGAGAGCACTTAACTGTACAAAAAGCTGGGACTTTATCAAGCTTTAAAGAATATGTTGAGCCTGGGTGGCTCAGTCATTAAGCGTCTGCCTTCGGCTCAGGTCATGATCCCAGGGTCCTGGGATCGAGCCCCACATCGGGCTCCCTGCTCCACGGGAAGCCTGCTTCTCCCTCTCCCACTCGCCCTGCTTGTGTTCCCTCTCTCACTGTCTCTCTGTCAAATAAATAAAATCTTAAAAAAAAAAAAAGAATATGTTGTATGACCTGAGTTGTATCTATTTGTCAATATACTGGTCTATATGTGTTACAGAATTTGGTCTGTGATTTGCATTCAGTGTGATCTGGTGGCCACATAACATACCACAAATAAGCTAAAAGTTGTACATATTAAATTGGCTTGAGGTCAGTTCATAATTGTTTACAACACTCACCAAATGCTCAGTACTTTGCATATATTATTTAATCTTTATAGTGATCTATACAATAATCCTTGCAATACTCCTAATACAACTGTTACTTTTTGGATTTGGTAAACCATCTATGTATAGGGTGCTGTTAATCATTGCCATTATTTGGATAAAGAGAAGCAAGATGATCAAATTCACCTATAAGGTGGGTACAATTACTCTGTTTTACAGATTAGGAAATTGAGCCACAGGGAGTTAAGTGACTACTGAAGGTAGCAAAGCTAGAAAGTGACCAATCTTGGATTTAATTTGTTCCTGAGTGACTCTAAAAACCTATCCTTCTAATCATGATGTCTTACTGCATCCATTAATGACTCTTTCTTGTTAAATAGAAGAATTTATGAGCTAAGAAGTGAGTTAAATATTTCTGATAATGCAGTATTTACATTGTAGAGTTTCTTGTGTGGTCAAAAGGTGGAAAATAACTTGTCAAGTCCTAGGGCATGCTGGGTAGCTGTCAGGACCATAGGATAATTAGACACCTTTCAAAGGAGTATTCTCAGCATGGAAAATGTCCTTAAGGACTCTGATTCAAATGACTGATTTCATGACAATGAAGGACTCTGAAAGCGGAACAAGGTTCTTTTATGTAGAGCAAAGGAAATAGTCTAGCATTGAGTCTTTTCAGGGCAAACATTGGAAGCTGAAGATTATCTGTGCTGATTTTTACCCTAATCCCTGTTATTGGGTTTCTGGTTACCTGACCTTAGTGTAGTTTGTACAATATCATCTCTGTAACGTTTGTGTTTCTCGGTTTATCTTGATCAACTATCAGTGCAAAGTGGGAAGCTGCCTTTCATCTGGTTTCCAATGGTGCTAACTAGAAAAGGAGAAACTAAAAAGTTTGCATTGAGCAGAAATAAAGTAGTAAAAGTATTAAAGCACCTGACAGTGAATCTAAAGGAGGTAGTTGAAGAAGGAAGGCTTCCTAGGGAGAAGGTTCACTAAAGAATATTGGCACCATAGGACACTGCGAACAAAGAGGGTTGACTAAAATCCTGATTTGCAGTGGTACAAAGTTTTCCTATCTGAACTTCTATAGAGAGTTTTTGTCAGTTCATCCTTATGCTGAAGCTGTTCTCCTAAATCTAATATATCAAAGATCTGTCATCATTAAGGAAGATAATCCTAAGAACTCTTAGCAATATAAGCAATGCTAGCAAAAAAAAAAAAAAAAATAGAATGTGTAATGCTACACAAGCTTTTCTCTCTGGAAAGAAAATAGAACAGGTTTCACTTTTGGAGACCAGCTAAATCAGGTGGAAGAGCAGAGAGAGGCTTTGTAGCCAAGGAGGGAGAAGAAAGTGAACAAAGGAGCTGTAAAACACAAAATGATTTATTTACAGCTGTTTGTTAGATGAAAGGAGGAGGCATATTTTACTTATCCAATGTGCTTCATTTTTTTAGTGGAAAGAAGATTAACTTTTCAATAAACAGACCTGGCTTTAAAGCCTGGCTTCACCATCTTCCACCTGGGAAATTTACAGCAGATTCTTTAATCTCTCTGAGCCTCAGTTTTCCCAGAGGTTCAATGGAGCTTCCAGTATCTGTCTCCCAGCAGTGTTGGAGTCTGTATCTGTCACTAATCTTCCATATTTGACTTTGGTCAACTCACCCTCCTGAGCGTCAGAAGCTCCATCTTTAAAATGGGAATAATAATGTTTTCTGGCTCTAACTGAGACCTTTTCCCCTGCACATATGGACCAAACATATAGGAATGATGCTCTTGGTAGCTTTTGTTCCATCAAACGAGAATAATAATGACTACTTTAAAGTAGTCACTTTAAAGATTAGACAGTAATGTATTTCAGATCCCTAGTTTATGGTAGCCAGGCAATAGATAGTGCATAATATGCATGCAGTAAATATTAGAACTACATTATTAAATTCACACAAGATCCGTAGGTGGCATTGGCTTAC
Source organism: Leptonychotes weddellii (assembly GCF_054177405.1). Taxonomy (NCBI): domain Eukaryota; kingdom Metazoa; phylum Chordata; class Mammalia; order Carnivora; family Phocidae; genus Leptonychotes; species Leptonychotes weddellii. The sequence goes on from NC_138373.1 coordinate 131,782,172, forward strand.
TCAATACTTGCTTTCATAGAAAAAAATATATATGCCATAGTAGATGGTTTAAATTTCTCATATTTAAATTGTGTTCTCATATTTAAATTGTGTTCTCCATTTTTTCCCAAAGCATAATCATATCCTCATAGAGAAGGGCACACATACATCATACTCCCTATCTTCCAGAAAAGAAGGCTCATATTTAAATTGTGTTCTCATTTTTTCCAAAGCATAATCATATCCTCATAGAGAAGGGCACACATACATCATACTCCCTATCTTCCCAGAGAAATTTAGTGATATTTACCGAAGATGATACGACTTTAAGTAGGAAGTCAGACTTGGATTCTGGATTCCTGAATTCCATCCTAGTGATCTCCTCACTACACTGCATTCTCTTTGTTCTGTGGGTCTGGCACACCTTTCTAGAAATCCTCTGTTATGGTAAACTGTAAGAGCAAGAAAAAAAATAATTAAAATAGGCTTTCCTATTATGAGTTCATGATGTGTTGATATCCTTGGCTTATTGTTTTTTAAATGTAAAAAAAGAGATAATGAATTCTCTGTAACATTTAGAGAGGAACAGAGAGAACACACTTTTGCTAAATTGAGTGGACTCATGCCACTGTCAATTTTGAGCCTTGACCTGATTTCAGACCCTTGAAAGTTGAAAATTAGCAAAATGTTTTGCCATTTTTCAGAAACAAAGATTGAAGCTTTTAAGATCACAAATCAAATTCATCAACTTTAGATAGCTAAGGAAAAATATTTTGATCAACAAAGAAAATTAGAATATCAACAAAGTTATTTAATTTTCTTTGAAACACGTCTGCTTATAGTAGTACATGGTTACTGAATACATATTGTTTAAAAGCATTGGGCTTATAAGAATCAAGCCTAAACTGAGTTAGATTCCTTAAGGTAGTTTATTTTGCCCTGCCAAATACTTTACTACTTGATAATTTTTTTCTTTGCATTATTAGAATACTTCTAGAAAGTATCAGAAATATAAAGCAATGGTAAATGTAATATACTGTCTATTTTAGTTCAGTTCAACCTACAATAATTTAATTCAACCTATAATACTCAAAGAGTCCACTCTCTAGGGCATAATTCTGGCCCTAAGATAACTAAGTTCTCTGAAGAATTCAATGTCTGAGCTTTATGACAATAAAATTGTATAATTACTAACTTTTATTGATCTCTTGCATGCATCAGCCACTCCACCAAGAGTTTTGCACATATTTTCTTATTTAATACCCCCCACAACATCGTTTGGAGATATATTAACCCCATTTTATAGGTAAGGGAACAGTGGCTTAGATTAACAAATATATCCAGGTATACACAGTTCCTAAATGGTTTAATTTATTCACCTAATTCATATATTAGCACAAATATGCAGACACAAACCAACTTACTTATGCAAGTGGACACAAACAATTGCAACTTAAAAAAAAAACTGAATATATTTTCCCCTCTTTAACTGAAACACAGGTGTTTGCTGTTACTGTTGTTTCTCCTAACAGCTTGTGCTTAAATAATGACTGTGTGATGGTGGCATCGTTGTTGTACGGAAAGGGCAATGCTGTTGGTGATCACAGAGGACTGCAAACGCCTTTCATGGCCATTAACTCTAGTCTTAAATGCTTCAGCCTTACCACTACCCTTTGTTCACTTTGTATGATAAATTTAACCAAAATGATATTTAAATTTTAGGTTGACTTCGTAATAAAACTTCTCCTCTTAAACCATCGTTGTGCTTTTCCTAGGGAATTGTGGTAATAGCATGCTTTGAATATACTCAGAACTGTCTTTTATAAAAGGATCCCAAACACACAAGACCGGAGAGCCTCAGACATGAGTGCATGAGGGGCAAAAGGGTAGGAGGGAAACATGAAGTTTTAAAAAGAATAGACTCCCCCCACCCCCGCCCCCATTTTATTTAGTTTTCAGATAGAAAACTCTTAATAGAACATTTAGAAAAACAGAGATATCTAATTCCAAATAGGGGATTGAGTGACTGTATTAGTTTATTAGGCTGCCGTAACAAACTACCACTGATTAGGTGGCTTAAACAACACAAATTTATTTGCTCACAGTTGTGGAGGCTGGAAGAGTTGGCTGCTTCTGTGGCCTCTCCTTGGTTGTGGGTCTTCCCATGGTTGTCCCTCTGTGCATGCATGCCCTGGTATCTCTTTGCATGTCCAAATTTCTTATTATAAGGACAGCACTCGTATTGGACTAGGGTCCATTCTATTGGCCTCATTTTAGCTTAATTACCTCTTTTTTTTTTTTTTTAAGATTTTATTTATTTGAGAGAGAGAGAGTGACAGAGAGTGCACAGGTGGGGAGGAGAGGGAGAAGCAGGTTCCCCACTGAGCAGGGAGCCCAATGCGAGGCTGGATCCCAGGACTCTGGGTTCATGACCTGAGTGGAAGGCAGACGCTTAATGACTGAGCCACTCAGGCGCCCCTGCTTAATTACCTCTTTAAAGGTCCTCTCTTCATATAAAATCACATTCAAGCTAATGGGGATCAGGGCTTCAACATATGAATTTTGAGGGAAGACACAAGTCAGCCCCTAACAGTGACCTTTAGCTGCAAAGAGCTGAGTTCTTACAGATCTAGAATTTCATGTCTCTTTTACAAAATGTTCACTGTAGCTACACTGAGCACAATCTAATTTGCTAATATGCTTTTCTTTAGTTATTAAAAATTATATTCCTTCTTTGCTATGCAGAGTGGGGTTCCTATTACGGTGTCTGGGTTCCCCTCATAAATTAAAGTGAAATTTCCACAATGTCTGGAGCCCCAGATGTCCTGCAAATGAAGGAAAAGGACGTGCTCAATTTCCTCGCAGCAGGAACCCACTGAGGCGGCACCAACCTTGACTTCCAAACAGCGCAGTACATTACGAAAGAAAAAAACAAAACAAAACAAAACGATGGCATGATCTCATAAATCTGAGGAGAACCTGGGAGAAGCTTCTGTTAGCAGCTCATGCCCTTGTTGCCACTGAAAACCCAGCTGAAGTCAGTGCCATATCCCCGGGGAATACTGACCAGCGAGCTGAAGTTTGCCGCAGCTGCTGGAGCCGCTCGGCTCCTGGAACCTTCCCTAAGCCACCACTTCCGGTG
>NC_138373.1:131785792-131809541 GCF_054177405.1 Leptonychotes weddellii
GATGGCATGATCTCATAAATCTGAGGAGAACCTGGGAGAAGCTTCTGTTAGCAGCTCATGCCCTTGTTGCCACTGAAAACCCAGCTGAAGTCAGTGCCATATCCCCGGGGAATACTGACCAGCGAGCTGAAGTTTGCCGCAGCTGCTGGAGCCGCTCGGCTCCTGGAACCTTCCCTAAGCCACCACTTCCGGTGGTTCCCAATCCCAGGGCGGAGCGCCAGGCGCTCATGGAGGCCTCCTAGGTTAAGGCGCCGGTCATGGTGCGGCAGAACACAGACTCTCCTGTGCACGAGGTGGACACTGCCATCTCCCTCGGAGGGTCTGATGGGGTGGATGCCCCGGAAGTTCTGCGCATGCGGGGCACCGTTTCCGTGAACCCCCGGTGGGAGGGGGTTGGATGAAGGGATTGGAAAGGAGGAGCAGACCCCTGCCGAAATGGCTGTGGCCAAAGAAGAATTTCAGGGTGAATGGACTGCTCCGGCTCCCGAACTGGCTCTTACTCAACCTGAGGGCCCAGATGGGTGTGAGGGCATGCAGGTGTCCTCTGCATCTCTTCCATGGTTCTCTGCTGGAGTGGAGGGACCAACCTGCCCGGGAACACTGGACCACAGCACCACCGTTCCAGCGACTGAATGGGTAGGAACAACCACTGAGTGGTCTTAAAGCTATTCTTCCACACGCACTCCTTATTTTTTAAATGCTAATTTAAAATTTTTGTTTTTTAAAGACGTATTTATTTATTTGAGACGGTGGGGGAGGGGCAGATGGAGAGGAAGAATCTCAAGCTGACTGCTTGCTGAGCTCAGAGATGGTGGTGAGGCTCAGTATCAGGACCCTGAGATCATGACCCGAGCTGAAACAGAGTCGGTCCCTTAATAGACTGCCATCCAGGCGCCCTTCTTCCACACACTCTTAAACAGAAAATGGAAATGAGGTTGATGAAAAAGAAACAGTTTCAAAAAAAAAAAAATGACATTCCTGAATTAGCTTTAGTAATATATATTATATCTGTGTGTGCATATATCAATACACAGGCAGGTAGAGAGACAGCTATGGTTATAGCTGCCTTTTATTCACTCACACATTTACAACCAAAAGTATGCATCCATTTATTAACCAATTAGATGTAACCAAATGAATAACCCAAATCACACATTTTCACCATGCTAGAAGCGTTCTTTTTTAAAAATGCATTTGACTAAGTTTCTCTTTTAGATTAATTTACAATTTCATGTTACATTAAGCCTGATTTTTGAATATATTTATATAGACTAAAATAAATTATCTGCAGTTGTACTGAGTTAAAAGTTGAGATATCTCAAGTACATTCAGCAAGAGCCTTGCTGTTGTGGATTGAATTTTCCAAACGTGGCTGTGACAACGTTTCCAATTCCACACTCTTGCCAGTTCTGTCAAGAGGGGAAGTCTGTGTCTCTGCCTGTCTCCCACCTTCATCTTTAAAACTTGGTGGGCCTTCCCTCCCCCCTCTCGTGTACTCTCTCTCATTCTCGCTCTCTCAAAAAAATAAATAAATCTTTAAAAAAATAAAAAAATAAAAAAAAATAAAACTTGGTGGGCCTTTATGACTGCCTCAGTAAATAGCAGAAGGGATACTATGGGACTTCTGAGAACAGGTCCCAAAAGGCAACATAACAGTTATTTTTATTTGCTTATTTGACTATTTTTAGGTAAGTTCTTCAAATATGTTTGATTTTTTAATGCTGCATGTAGTTCAAAATTTTGCTTAATTTCTTTTTAATGATCCATATGATAAATATTGATGTTCTCATCTGATACATTTGTTTGCTATTCTGTAGAGAATAGCCATCTGTTTTTATTGTGGAGGTAATATCTTATGAATCTTGAATCTGTTTACTGTCTTGAAGTATGACATAAGTCAGCACAGCATACCGAAAAGTTCATTAATATGATGGCTGTTATGAATTATGAATATTTTACTTTTCTAGATCAGTTACTTCATTTATTAAAAAAATGGGAGGTTATACCAAGTCAGTATATGACCATGAAATTACCTTGTTACAAAATCTTTTTTAACAAGATCCTGATATGACTCTATGGTTAAGAAAGTTTTTGGAGTAATTTCTAGTTGTTCAATTCCTTAATGTAGGAAGATTTCAAACTCAGTAGAATTACATTTAATTCTGAATCATCATCAATAATGGGAACAAGCTAATAATAATTAAAAGGGGTGAATAATCTCCAGATTTTGTACTTTTGGATTTCAAATGAGTTTTGCATTATTTTGTCTATTGTTATATAGTCCTAATTATTCTTTCTCATTGAGATCTAAAATTTAGTATTAATTATAAGATCCTTATCAACCATATATAGTCCCATCAAAATTTTTTAAAAGGATATACTTTTCATATGATGTAGTCATTCCACTCCTCAGAGAAATGAAGGCATATGTCCATGCAAAGACTTAGGTACAAATGTTCACAGCTTCTTTATTTGTAGTAGCCAAACAATGAAACAACCCAAATTTCCAATAAGTAAATGGATAAACCATTTTACATATATACAATGAAATACTGCTCAATAATCAATAAAAACCAACTAGTGATACACACAAAAAAGTGGATGGGTCTCTATTATTAAAATATTATATGGAGTGAAAGAAGTCAGACCAAATAAAGGAGTACACACTATATGATTCCATTAATCAAAATTCTGACAAGTGCAAAATAATCTATAGTGACAAAAACCAGATCAGTTTTTGCCTGGGGACAAGTGGAGAGTGGATGAGAGGGATACAAAAGTATATGGGAAACTTGTGATGTGATGAGTATGTTCATTCTTGACTAGTCTGATAGATCCATGAGTATACACATATATTAATACCTATCAAAATGTACACATTCAATATGTCCTTTTTTGTGTGCTAAATATACCTCAAAATAGCTTTAAAAATAATATAAAAATCTTTAAAATAAACAAAAGGTTGCAAGAGCTATGTAAAGAAAATTTTAAGACTTAAAATATATGTACAGTATCTGTGGACATTTTATTAAATTCTTGGCACAATTTTTATGCCTCTACTGAATGGCACGATGAATATTTCAGTTTCTAGTTTTAATAATTATGTAGTTTTTAAGTTTTTTAAATAATGACTTTACATTAATTTGAACTATATATTTGAACAATTAATATACATCTATGCTCATAATGAGTAATAATATATAATTTAAAAATTCAAGTGTGGTTTTCTAACCTGATTTAATGCCAGTCAGTTACTCAGCATAAATATTTGAACCACATTGTGATACAGGTTGTGGGTAGTGAGATAATTTAAAGAATCAGAGAAAGTTTGAAATCAGATAAAGGGGTGAAGATTCATGTAACTATAACAGCAAGGGCTAAATACTTTTAAAGAATTACAGAAAAATAATTACAAAAATAATTATTTAAAAAAAATGAAGAATTACCAAAACAAAAACAAAAAACCCCCCAGATTAATTCCTGGGGCAACTCGTCATTTTCAATGGATAGGTATTACATTCCTACAGATCACTTATGTCTGAAAAGACCAGGGATGTCCAATGGAAGAAAGGTTGTTTGAGTTGGCATTTGAAGGCAAGATAGAATCTGAACATTGGGATTTGGTTTGGAGAAAGAATATTTCAAATGAAGGGAACTATCTATGCAAAAACAGATGGCTAAAAATGCCAGATGCCTCTAAAAAACTTTGACTGGTTCAGGTTGGCTTGAATATTTCTGCATGAGGGCCAGTGCTTGGAGTATAGTTGGAGAGGTAAACTGAGATTAGATCATATCTAAAACACTGCTTATTTGGTTAGACTTGAGTTGGTAAGCTACAGTGAACCATCGAAGTTGTTGAGCATTTTCATGTCATGATAAGATCTATGTTTTAGGCAAATGATATGGCAACAGAGCATAGGAGAAGTTGTAGGAAAGAGAAAAAAAAATTTCTGCTCTAAATAGTTTTTCATTTTTGAAGTTGTCACCTCTGTTGCCAAAAGATACTTTCTTACGCAGATAACATACTGCCCTTATTAGGGGTGCCAAGAAAGAGGAGTTAGTTATTAGAAATAGGATAGGTTGAACAGCTAGTGGCTATACCATCCACCTGTAGACTTTGATTTACTTATACTCTGATCATACTGGCATACCAGGTCATACTCTGGATGAGAGGGATATTTATCTCCCCTAGTAGGGCAGCTTTTGGCTAATTATAACTCCCATGCTAAGACAGGGTAAATTAAGAGACGGGACTATGAACCTGGCAGACAGAAAGGATCAGGTAGGCATGATGATACATCTGTGGAAATTAGGTAAAATTGGGATCAGCATGCAAATTTAAACTAGGCAGTGGATTAGAAGGAGTCATGAGGGGTGGTGAGGGGGGTGTGGGATTGGGAGAAGAGAGAATTTTTAGCATGTGCCAGTTTCCCTGGTGTAAATACTCCTGCCACAGTCAGTTTGAAGCTACCAAAGTGGGATCAATAGGCACACAAAATTTTTGAAATTGAGACAGTCCATTCTTGTGAGCCAGCATGGGCCAGCTCCAGCCCTCTACAGTACTGCCACAGAGATTTATAACTCAGGCAGGGATAAGGGACCAGAGATCGGGGAATTAGGCAAACAGACTGGGCAAGAAGTTGTCTGAATCCAGGCAAGGCATCTGGGTTGTATATACCAATATCATCAGCAAGAAAAAGCTGATTATATTCCTGAAAATTATATGAACCTCCTGTTCTTTTCTTTCATCTCTGTGGGGGTAGGTCAGAGGTAGGTGGAGGCAAATTGGAATATCTGCCTGAGTTGTGAGCAAGGGGCCTAGGAAGCATCTTTTGGCAGTCACGGTCTCCTTTCTCCTGGATAGTTATGATGGGTTTCTGGATCATTAGTAGGGCGTTGGCTCCTCCTTTTGATTAGAGGCTTCATTCTTAAGCCTATAGCTTAGCAAGTATGGAATAAGGAAAAGTAGTCATTGAAGGAAAATATTTCTCCATTTGGTAGTGAGTTGCCTGCTTCTAGCCAGTTTTTTAAAATGAGATAAATGAGATAATTTGTACAAAAGTCTTTCAGCCTGCCTCTCTCTCTCTAAATGTTCTGCCTTGCTTAAAGCAAGCTATCATTCCAAGTGACACCATTCACAAATATGGTATTATAAGAATATTCTTTAGCTCACATTCTAGAATGGGAGGTTTCAGGGTTTAAATCTGTGACATTGTTTTATTTCCAGAAGAAATTTACAACCTAAATAATAATAAAAAGAATTCTGAAATGACCTGGTGACTATAGTTTTCATCACTCCGTAAATGTTTTAAAAATAACTGTCCTTAACATACCAATATTTTTTATGAGTTTGGCCTTTGCATACAGTTTTAGTAATAGTATTCCCATTGGTAATTTCTGCCAATTTGTTAGAAGTTTAGGGAAGCCCAGAGAAGCCTTCCAGAATGTCAATAAAACAATTAAATATGGTATTTAAAGGATCCAAATTTTGTTAAAGATTGAAACTAAAAATGTCTTAATTAGAATATTCCCTTTTCCTTTCAAATGTTTTTTGTTAGTTGAACTAAATATTATTATGCAAATAGTTGTGGAAATAGTGTTTTCTAAAGATACATATCCGGCTTATACCATAAAAATTTTTGACTCAATTTAAAAAAATGGTATATATACAATTAATTATGTAAAATCATTAGAAGTTGTGGAATTGGAAGTAGTTTGTGGTTGGGTTCTCTGTCTCCTGTGAAGGAAAAAAAGAGACAAATAAACAAAATTTTAAAATACTAATTTAAAAGGCACCCTGCCCAAGCCTACTGCCCATTTCATTTTTCATTCCATAACTCTTAACCGTGCATTACTGCTTTTCCATGCTACCAGGCCTTTCTCCACCTGGCTGAAGAGTTCAAGTCCAAGCCTGTCTCTGATAATGTACCTGAGCCTCTTCTCCAAAGTCCTTCCCAAGGCACTAGGGCTTCAAGCTTTCTCCCCCTTGTAAAGTCCAGAGGCTCTCCCAAGAGAAGTATGAATTTACAGCTGTAGGCCCCGGTCAACAACATTTCTGTCCTGCTCCTTATGAATCCACAGACTATGGTGGCATGCTATAGGCCTCATTGTGAGTTGTAAGGTTCTTTGTTTACCACAGCATTATATACTGTTTATCCCACCGCCCCCTTTTCTTTTTCCTGAGAAGAGCTGGGGAGGTAGGTTTGGTATCCCATTTCCCTTGAATTTTGTGAGAAGCCTCCCCTGGAGTATAAACTAGTATTATGTTACCCTAAGCCATTTCTTGGCTTTTCTGTTAAGAATTGCCTTCCCTCAAACCTTTAACCATGCTCCATATACTCCCTATCCCCTTTTCTGCTCTATTTCCCTCCCTAATATTCATCACTGACTGGAATGCCTTATATTCTACTTCTATATTTGTCTATAATTTGTTTTTTTTTATTCCACTAGAATGTAAATTTCAGAAGATCAGGGGTTATTTCTGTGTTGTTTACTGTTGTATCCCTGGCACCTAGGGCCATGCCTGTACACAAGTAGGTACTAGACAGTTCTTGAATGCATGAATAAATACAAGAATGAATGAATAAACTCTGGAAGATAGGGTTCAGAGCTGGTAATAGGGTCAAAACTGTGGCTTTGTAGTGGCCAGCTTCATAAGAAATAAGATGAACATAATTTCCAAGCATGGCTAGTATTTATTGTAAATATATGCTTCATTCATTCATCTGTTCACTTAAGAACAAACATTTGTTGAGAACCTTTTGCATAAAGGCATTTTTCTATATGCTGGAAGTTGGTGCAGAGTTCCAGGTTAGTAGGTTTGCTAGGGTAAGTAGGGTTCAGAAATGATGTGTGTTATTATGATATACTGCATGGATGCTTACTTCATGCTGGCTGAAGGAATATATGAATGAATGCTAGAATAAGCATCCTGATAGAGGTATGTGTAAAGCAGGGGGCAAAGAAGCTGTGAGTGCCTTTAAGGAGGTTGTGAAGAGATCTCGGCAGACCTGGATTTACTGAGGAAAAATCATTTATTTTATATACCAAAGGAGTTGTTGGCAGTGGTCACTCTGAGCTGAGGGAACTAAATGGTCAAAAATATGAATGAGGAAGAATAAATCATTTCGGGAGAATTGCCAAGTTATTTGTGACCAGAGATTGGGAATGTAGGTTGGGGCAGGATTAGAAAGTATCTTAAGAATTTTAAATTTGTATCCTCTAGGTAATGGGAAACTACTTAAGGTTAATTTGTATCCTCTAGGTAATGGGAAACTACTTAAGGTTATTAGGTGAGGAGTGACACGTATTTTATATGTTTCAGAAACAGGAACAGTTTTGGTGCAAAATGTTTGGGAACGGAGGAGGAAGGAGATTTCATATAGAGATGCCTGGTAGGGAGCCATGACTGTGGTCCAAGTGAAGATGATGGGGTGATAGCAATGGGAGCAGAGAGGAGGTATTAGAGTAAATAAATATTTTGGAGGTGGAATCCATAGGATTTGAAGAGCAGAATAAGGAATGGCAAAGTTTCTAATTCAGGGAACTTATATATTGTTTTATCTTTAACTCATATGATTAATACATGGAGTAGAGGGAACAGGCTTGGTGGGAAGTTGGGGAGGGAGACACCAGTTTGCTATTAGACTTGTCATGTTTGAGTTGCCAGATGCTATTAGGAAGATGACCCCTGGGCTCAGTGTAAAATGGGGCTGTAGAGGAAGATTTGGGTGTCATTGCTGAGGCTATAGGATTTTATGAATGCCATCAGATAGAAGTTACCAAGCAAGAATAAAAGCACTCCTTGGATGGAATTCTGAGGTACATGAGTATTTAAGAGGAACTGGTAAAGATGGAAAATAAATACTCAGTTTCACCAGAGCCAGAGGAAAGAGAAGGGAGGGGAAATCTTTGTAGAAGGAAGAATCATCAACCAAAAACTGCTGCAAAAGTCAAGAGAATGAACAATTAAGAGTTTTGGGTGGCCTTAAAAAGAGACATTTCAGTTGGGTGCTGGAGGTGACAGCTGGGTTGTGAGGGCTAGAAGGTGAGAAAGCAATGTGAATGCTCTGCGTTTTATATGAATGCATAGCAGCATCCCCTATTGCACCCTTGGCCCCTCTCCATGTAACGCTTTCCACAAAAACAGATTCGCTGTCATGCAGGGCTTACAACTGAATTAATTTAGGGGCGCCTGGGTGGCTCAGTCCTTAAGTGTCTGCCTTCAGGCTCAGGTCATGATCCCAGGGTCCTGGGATCGAGCCCCGCGTCAGGCTCCCTGCTCTGCAGGAAGCCTGCTTCTCCCACTCCCACTCCCCATGCTTGTGTTCCCTCTCTCTGTGTGTTTGTGTCTGTCAAATAAATAAATAAAATCTTAAAAAAACAACAACAATTGAATTAATTTAGTACCTTGTACTCACATGAGAACTCTATAATAGTATTCACAAGTTATACAATGTAACTGGGAATCCTTTCCTTTTCCTTTAGCACCCTCACAGATACTTTTTATGACAGGAATACCACTTACTGAACAAAATGTGTTTGAGGAAGTGAGTGAGGAAGTCTTCATTTCTGAAAAAATCAAGGGTAGATGCTCTTATTACCAATAGCAGTAACCTATCTGAGGTGTCCTTGATTTACGTTTAATTGCTTCTGAGCTGATGATAGTAGCCTCAGTCACCTATGTGATGAAAAAAATTGCTGAGATCATTTTATAAGCAGAATTTTTGTCCAAAAGCAAAAGGACAGAAAGAACACACATACCTAGGTATCTGTGTGTGTAATGGATAGAAAAATCTGAAGAGTATACAACCAGTAGTTATTAGTGAATAACTTTGGGTAGGGGAGTGAGATTAAAGAAGGGACAAAGGTAGAACTGTACTTTTTACTTTATATTCTCTTGCACTGTATAAAATTTTCAATCAACATCTATTCATGCATTACTTACACAATTCTTTTTTTTAATTTAAATTTTAGTTAACATACAGTGCAGTTTCTGGAGTAAAATTCAGTGATTCATCACTTACATACAACACCCAGATGCATTACTTGTACAGTTCTTTAAAAGAAGTAGTATCTCCTTGTGTGAAGACTCTTTTCTATAACTACCACACACAAAATACTAAACAGTATATAACGCATTGAGGGTTTAAACATCTACTTGTTGACAGGTTAGTCTTAATCATGAGCTTATTGGTGAAGGGGAAAATGTGAGCAAGGCTAACCAAGGGTAATATAGATAGATAGATAGATAATTGACAGGTAGCTAGCTAGATAGATAATAGACAGACAGACAGATAGATATAGTTAGCCAAATTTTGGTGTTCTTTTCAGCAGCCAAATGGTACAATATACTTTCCCAGAGTGTAGTCCTCTTGCATGTGAATCACAAGGGGGTACTCAGTAGAAATACAGATTCCCAAGTCCTGCTCTTGATCTACCAGATAGGATGCTCTGAGGGTCAAACCTGGGAGCTTGCATTTTTAAAGAACACTTTTGGCAGTTCTCATGTATACCGACATTTGAGGATCATTGGTACATAAAGAAGAGTACTAACTTGGGAATCTGTGGGCCAAGTTTTAGTCCTAATAGTTACCATTTAGGTGGCCTTGCACAAATGGTTTGTCTTCTCTGATACTCACTTTCTCTTCTGACAATTGGCATTCCCTCCCAGTTCTAGGATTCTGTGATATGTCTGATTGTAAGCATGACATGAGGCTGTGAAGGAGAAACTTACCTGTAAATAAATCTTTTTGTTACCATGTTTATATTTGTGCCTGGTCCTACCAAGTAAGATGCTTTTAGTGAAATTGTGTTTATTGTTTCAAACTTCTAAAATCTGAGATTATCAAACCTTCAGATGCTTATCTGGGACAGATTAGGAATTCCTGCTGCTAGTGGTCACGGGTGTCAGTCATGGGGGGAATCCTTGCCAATGTGATAATACAGCAGTCATTAAAATTTCTATTATTCGTCCTGATTTGTAAATATTTAGATGTGAAGTGTCTGTAAAGTGACTGGGGCAGACAATGGGGTTGGCTGGGGAAGCACAAGTAATGAAGGGAGTGCTGTAAATGTAAAGAAGTTTATTTTCTCAATGTTGGAGGTTATTGAAATTCTAAGTTTCCTTTAGTGTGGGTATGATCTTTGTCACCTCCTGTCTTTGTGTAATAGCTGGGTAGTTAGGTCTCCTGCAAGCTTGCTTTGCCCTTGTTCTGGTTCTTTGGACCAGATTCCCCACCTGCTGGTCAGCAGTGATTGAGGGTTAACTTGGTGAAATGATGGTAGAGTCACACCCTAAGGTGAGAAAGCTGGAGCAAGCAGTTGGTGAACATCAGGACAGAGATTCTTTCTTCTGTTGATCTTTCCTCTGCTTCTAGCCTAGAGAAGAAAAATGGTAGAAGGATTGCTGTACTTTTGGTATTTCACTGTACAGAAATCCATGACAATTTCTTATATTTGTTTAAAATTATAATTGTTAAGGACAAAAAATGTGGTTTCCTTGTTATGTGCAACACTCTACTGAATTTGGTATAGCCTAGTATATCATAACCATAACAAAAATAACCACATGCACACACACACACACACACACACACACACACACACCACCCTGAAATTTCCTAATGGTATTTAGGATACCAAAGTCCCAGTTGTATTTTGTAAGACACTGAGTCCCTTTTTGGCTGTGTTTCCTTTTCTTTTCTAGCGCTAGAGCTGTTGCCCTCCCTTTTTCTCTCCCTCTCTCCTCCATTTTCTCTTTCTCTTCCTTCCTCCTTTGAAAACTGGTCTAATATATTTGAGACACAATGGTATTTTTTCGTAGACTGCAGTGATTTAATACATGCAGTGGGCATATTTTATTTATTTGTTTATTTTTAGTGGGACCATATTTTAAAAAGTGCAGCTACTTATGAATTCTATGGCAAGGGGAGACTACGGGGAAACAGGTTTCAGTTTGAGTGGAGACTCTCCTTTTGTTTGGAAAAATCACCTTAATAGGGCTATTGCTTATGACAAGGCAAAGTCCAGAGTAGGTTGGGTGAGGTTTGCACAAAGAAGAAAAAATGCTATGCTACCTAGTGAAAAAGGTGGTGTTCATTGAGTAAGTTGGTTATTCTGAGAAATCCTTAGGCTAACTGACTACTTCCTCTGGCTGGTGGATGATAGGGACAGGGGACAGGGGTCACTGGGGGATGATGAGAGAAAGTAAAAGACCTTGAGTTGTAGAGATCTAAGGCTCAGCCCTGGAGACCAGGGAAAAAGGAGGGAATTTCTCATGGAAGAATGTGGCCCATGAACTTTAGGATCTCAATATCTGATTTTAATTTTTTCCTTATAATTAATTTTATTTATCACTAAAGCCTGGACTAAACTTTGCTGAGAGAAATTATGAGACAATTTTTTGATCACAGTTGTATTGAGCTCATGGTGTGAGAGTAGCTGTTTTGTTTTTTTTCCCCTGAGGTTAATGGGATGGTAACAACATTCTTCCAATGGTTGTTATCCGTCAGTGAATTCTGTGAGTTGGCCAGCAACAATGAAAGTGGCTTATGAAAGAGCAAGAAATGAGTGGTAACACCCAAGATTGGCCAGTAGAATACACAAGTATTCTCCAAGGTTGACTGTGATATTAAGAAAGGGGGAGGTGAAAGGGCATGCATATCTGCAATCTTGCAAGGGGAAGAGTTAAATGATTTTTAGCTGGATATTAAAGGAAAGGGAATCTCCAAAGTTGCAAACTTGAGACCCCTCAGATTAGTCATAGTATATTGTATTTTCAAAATGCCTTCTATTTAGGATTATCGATTTTGTAAACATGAATATCATACTTTTACATCCTGTAAGTTAACATTTAAAAAATGTTCTTAAGGTTAGGGATAGCCTGTTAAATGCAATTTTATATAATACTATATCCTATGTGATGGGATGAGGGTTAAATTTTATCCATACAAGACTACTATTTGATTGCAATAAAAAAAAGATGGGCAATGGAGAGACTGAACTCTCAGAGGTCATCTGACTTTAAAAAGATGAATGGAGTTTATTTGATTGACAGATCTCATAAAAGAGAATTTTGATGGAAAAACAATCTGACTTTGTAATCAGTCACAGTGTTGTTTTTCACTATCACCCTGGAATTCTGCCATTGATACAATGCCTGCTTTGCAATCTATTTTTTTCTTAGTCACTGCTTTCTTCTCCAAAATTCTCTTCAGATTAAGAAATACAAAGCCACACTCAGTAACACTGATTCATGAATAAAAAATTCACAATCCATAGTCCTTCTATAGCTCTGAATTTTTTTTCTCCTCCTTGAGCTTTTTCAGTTTAAAAATAAATAGAGACACTTCTGGGAAGATTAACTTAATTTGTTGTCATCAAGTTAAAAGTCATCCATTTCATATTGGCCTCATTCTAGCCCAAACAGTGAGGGTTTTATAGATAATATTCCTTAAGCATAGTTTTAATCTTTGGGGAAAAAGAATCTCTATTACTAGTCAGTAGTCCAGTTCTTGGGATTAGAAGGTGCACATGGGTATGAATTGTGGCTGACACCGCACGCCCTATATCAGTGATTGTATCAGGAGTCAGGGGCCTTAAAGGGAGATACAAATTGGTGCCACAGACTTGGCGCCAGGCACAGACAGGGCCTGGCTTTTAGTCATGACCAGTGTTGCACTGTCAAAGTGATTTCTAGATGTTGTGACCTATTACCAGCTCCCCTGCCCTGGGATGCACAGCCACTATTGAATAAACTTAATTTGTCTTTTTTGCTTTTGTGTTCCTTTGTTTTCCTGGCCTCCCTTTCTTCATTTTAGCTCATCACTAGTTACAAGAGTATCAGTGGGAAAGTGACTGATTCTTGAGAAGTTGAGTGAGGGACCATGATTGAAATAGAATTAAAGAACAAGCTCCCTAACCAGCCCTCTTGCCCCCACCAGCCCATTCCAGGAAACTTGAAGGAGTACAACCTCAAAAAAAATGGACATTAGAAGGGGACTCTTAGGAGGGAGAAGGTATCGAGAAAGAAAACTTGACAGATGAGAGATTTTTTCATAGGATGTCATGACAGTAAGGGACATATGGGTGTTACCTGGCAAAGAAAACATCATAGCTGAAAAATTGAAGGGAGCCAGGCAGAGAAGGAAAACAAGGGGAAGAGCTGGTTAGGAAGAGAACTTTTCTGTAATTTAACAGCCTTCAAAACAGAGGCATTCCCAATAAATAAATATCTATAAAGATATTTATTATGGAAGTTCATAAAAATAAATTCGATTATTAGATATGAAAATCAAATTTCCTTTTTTCCTTCTCCAGTCTTCAGTACCTAATGGAGAAGGGCCTCAGAGGATTTTCCTTAAGTCATTATTTAAAAAAAAAAAATTCTGTCCTCTTCTCTTCTGCCATTAAAACTTTGCATGGCAGTGGACCAAAGTACATTAGAGTCATATTGGGGAGATGCTAGCGAGGAAAACTTACAGTAACAGGGATGCAAATGTTTCTGTACCCGTCTATTCTCATGGGTCTTAGTTTAACTAAAGTCACCATCAGCATTTTTCTTAAGCTGCATTTACTGTATATATTCAATTTTAAATTAACTGCACAAGGTTTATTTGCTTCATGGATTATCTAAGACTCCTTTTTAAATATCCAAATATTAAGTAGGGTTTTAGTGTTTGAATTTCTTCCCATTGTGCAGTTGATGTGGAGTCATGGAGAAAGCTGTGGTGTGTGTCAGCAAAACATAGGAAAGCTTGATGTGAAAAACAAAACTCAAATATCCAGAACACCTAAAATCAAATACAGTATGCTTCATATCATCTATGGTTTGAGATTATTTATGTCATTAAAATTACTCCTCTTCATAATCATGGATAACTGCCAATTGCCCAAATTCTGGTGCCTGGAACTCATAGATAAGCAAAAAGACTATCAAATACTGTGAAATCACTGATAGGTACATTCTTAAATGACCAAACTTTTGATATTTTCTCAGAATCACTCTTGGTCTCATTTTAAAATCCAAGCAATAGTTAAAGAAAACTTCTAGTTTTCTGTACTTAATGATGGGTTAGAGTTATTACATATACATTTTTGCAAAAATTAGGCCACTTCTGCCAAGATAAATATTGTGTAACTCCCTAAACTATTATAATGGCCCAGAAGTAAACTTACAACAAATAAAAAGAAAACAACCCTTTAGAAAAAGCATGATCAGCAAGGCAGACAATGCAATGCATTCTTGATAGACATTTAATGCATACTTTATCTTAAATGGAATATAAAAAGAAAATATTTTTGCTTATATTTTGGGATAAGATCTAAGAAGTAGCTCATATGTTTGTATTGTTTTAGTTTGCTCACGTTAGAGAGGAATGGTATAATACCAATATGTCCTCTTGACTACTTTGTTAACCATATTTATAATAGTCAAGCAATAGTATCTGAAGTCTTTTTTTCTTCTACTTTGGACTGTGGTTTGTTTCCCCTAAAAGTTTCTCTGGTCATCTTTCCATTTGAGGTCATTGTGTTGTTATGTGTCAAGTTGACTGAGCCACAGGGTACCCAGATATTTGACTAAACACTATTCTGGATGTGTCTTTGAGGATGTTTCTGGATGAGATCAACATTTAAATTGGCCGACTGAGTAAAGCAGATTGCTCTCCTCAGTGTGGGTAAGGTTCATCCAAATTGTTGAAGGCCGGATTGGAACAAAAAGGCTGAGTAAAGAATTTGCTCTCTTTGCCTGAGTGTGTTTGAGCGGGGACATCAGTCTTCTCCTGCCCTTGGAGTCAGACTCAGACCGGAACTTACACCATCAGTTAGACTGGTTCTCAGGCCTTTAGACTCTGACCCAAACTTATCCATGGGCACTCCTGAGTCTCTAATTTGCAGAGTGCAGATCTTGGAACTTCTCAGCCTCCATAATTGCATTAGCTAATTCCTTATAATAAATCTCTTCATTTGTAAATATATTCTATTGGTTCTGTTTCTCTGGAGAATCCTAACTAATACAGTCACCTACTTAGCTTTCTCATGAGCTTGTCAATGAGAGCTATGCTTGACTATAAAAACACTAGTTTCAAAGATTTGTACTCTCTTTCTGCAAAGTCTCTTTAAAGAGAGCACCAAGAGGGAAAAGCAAAGGAGGGCCATTCCTATACATGTGCCTAGAAGCTGTCCCAGGGCAACCCCATTTAAACAGAGAGCTGCTTCACAACACCTACCTTGAGCTCATTTCATGTAGCTCTATGTCTGTCTCTCTCTGGCTTGGAGTCCCAAAATGCTTTTAGCATCTGGCAGCCACTTGCTCAGTTCTCAAGTACTCATGCTCAGCTGAGGACACACTCAGCCTCTAGAAGATTTACACCCAGCCTCTGAAAGTCATCTTTGCTCTTGTTATTTTCTAAGCCCACCAGTTTGGTTGCTTCTACTGGGGTTGCTTCTGACTTCTTCAAGGGTCTTTACTCTCATATGGATGGATGGGCTTTGGAGACCTTGGACTTCCAAGATATATATATATATATAATATATATATATATAAACACACACATTTTTTTTTTCATATCAGATGTTCAAAAGATCCCAGGACCCAAAAAAGGATCTTTGTCCTAGGGAGTTGATATGCTTGCTCGTTCTTTAAGGCATTCTGGTTCTTTTCTTTCCTGCCCAGGAAATATATATCAGTCAAAAGCATTGTTTGCTTTGTTGAGCCCAGGAGTTCAGCAGTATTTTAGCACTTTCTTAACCAAATGTCCTCCCCTTAACTGAGATGGTTGCATATACTTACTCTTCAGAAGGATATATGAAGCATTCACAGCTGTCTCAGGATGAGAAAAATAGCTCAAGGTTAAGCCCAACTGTGTAATTTTCCAAGGAAATCCTGTAGTCTCTAAGTTTTCAGGGTAGGACATATACAAGTTCACTGATTATTGAAATTTTAGGATGCCTCATGTTTCCTAAGCATGCATATTAGCAAAAGATGTATTTTTCCTGTTTCCTCCAACATGTCTCCTTCCCTCATCCCACCTTTATTTGGGGGCACTAAGGTTCAGTGTTAAGATTTTCAATGATTTCCAACAAATACTTATGGAATACATCTGTTCTTTTAATCCCTGGATTTTTCCAGTTGTAAGCTACAGTGACAGGATAAAGCCACTGCCATAATTTTTCCCTGAGTAAAGGAATAATACTGCAATACATTTGTGTTCTGTCAATTTGCTGCTATTTCACCATGACACCTTTGAAAGGTTTTTCTTAGTTATGTGTTACCTAACAGTAGGACTGGTCCTTGTCTGCATTGAGCTGTCAGTCTAGCAGGAGAAAGCTTCACAAATAAACAGTGATAATCAAAAGCGACAACTGTAATAATGGTGTCTATAAAGTGAATGGAACTGAGCCTAGGGAGCAATTAACTCTGCTTTCACGCATGAAGGTCAGGGAGGGCTAGGAAAAGCTACTGAGAGACTGACTTTTCTCTTGGGTCTTGACATGAATATAATTTGGCCAGGGGACCAGTGGGAAGGGAAAAGAGGGAGATCTGACAACTGTAAAATACTTTAACACTTCAAAAAATTTACAGAGGCATTCTTTCTTAAACCAATGTTTGAATTAGAGAATTTAAGCATTCCTATTAAGCAATGTCTTTTAAATGCTTGCAACCAAGAAATTCTGTGCCAATTTTTTTTAAAATAGAGAAACAAACAGCTGTATGCATTCAACACTTTATTAGTTTTAATTTTAACCAACAATGTAAAAACATTTTAAGGAGTAATTTTTCTTTTGCTTTTTATGCAGAGGCATTCTAACTTCTTTGTCTAATATTTATGGAGTGCTTTATATACTTTAATGTATACTTATTCTCTTAGAAAAGGATTTATGCTTTCTGTGAAATGGGATTGCTACTGCCAGCTACTATGTGATTTGATTTATTATAAGAGTTTATAAGTTAGACTTATTATCACACTCCTTACAAAGGGTCATTCTGGAAAAAGTTTGATTTAAAATTTTAAAGTTGTTATCATTACTGGTCAGATCCTCCTGAAATATCTACTGCTCTATTCCAATAAAGTATCAGGACTCTATATTTTTTGTGCCTTTATAGATGATGGTTATTTTTGGACTGTTTTGTGAGGAAGTATATTTGAAGATATTTATGCACAATTTTTGAGCACCTACAAAATATCAATGTGCTCAGTACCTATAACACAGTCCTGAAGAAAAATAAGCTTGTAGACAAAGGATTATCATGCAGTAGGTTAAGTGCTATAAAAGAAGTATGCATAAAATATCAGAGACTCAAAAATTATGAAGCACTAAATTCTGTTTAGGGAGAGGTAAGATGGCTGAGAAAGGCCCTAGGGGAATAAGGAGAGTATTTTAGTTGAAAGCAACATCATGAGCATAGTGCATGTGAGGAATGGTGAAAAGTCCTATGGGGCTGGAGGTGAGACTGGGAACGAGGCTGGGGGCACAACAATTTAAAGGGTCTTTATGTATCACTTAAGCTGAAAAAGAAACAGCATGTACTAGAGAGATCACCTTGATAACAGAAAGGGGAGTGGGTCCTTTCTAGAAAAGAGCAATGGCAGGAATACAAGTTAGTATTTAATAGGCAATATGAGAGTCTCAAATGCAATACTCACAATGGAAAGAGACAAGACAGGCGGGATATGAGAACTGTCTGGAGATGGTAAACTTGACAGGAACTGGTGGCCAATGAGGGAGAGAAGAAGGTGTAGACATAAGGGAAGAGGAAGAGTGGTAAATAACCAACTTTTTACTTTGGGAAATACAATGAATAGTGGTATTATTAATTAATCTAGGAAAGATAGGAGGAAGAAACAACAGTACTTAGTTTGGAAAGGTATATGGACACAGGTTTCAATCTTGGTTTTCCCCTCTATTACTTACTAGCTATAGGAAACTTGGCCAAGCTCTGCAACCTCTCAGAGCCTCCATTTCTTCTTTTAAATTAGGGGAAATTATACTCTCTTTAAGGAGTTGTTGAGAGAATTAAATGACAAAGATGTATATAAAGTGACCAGCACTTTCCTGAAATATCAGAGACACTTAATGTTATTGTCACTTCTACCTTCTCCTTTTGACTTTGAGGAGCAGTAAAGATCCAAAATAGTTGGCCAGCTAGGTAGCTAGAGCTGCTGTTAAAAAAAAAGGAAAATCTAGTCAAAGGAAGACAACAGATTCTAGAGATTTTTTAAAAATAGGATCTAATGGGGCACTTGGGTGGCTCAGTCAGTTAAGTGGCCGGCTCTTGATTTCGGGCTTAGGTCATGATCTCAGGGTCCTGGCATGGAGCCCTGCATTGGGCTCTGTGCTCAGTGGGGAGTCTGCTTGAGGATTCTCTCTCTCTCCCTCTCCCTCTGCCTCTCCCCTCATTCATGTTCTCTCTCTCAAATAAATAAATCTTTAAAAAATAGGATCTAATTGATTTAAAGTTCTAAATGTTCTTAGACTGTTGTTAGAAATTATATTGGTATATAAAAATAAAGCAACTCATAAGTCCTTAACATGACGCAGTCCAGAGAAAAATAATTTGACCTTTTTTACCACTCTATTACATTATCTGCAATTAGTATTATTTAATCCTCATCTCTATAGCTACTATAGAAATAACATTATATTCCAAACAGCTTATTTCTGTTGGTTTATTTTCCCAGTTAAGACAAAATTCAGCTAAGGATTATTGAGGAAATGAGAGCCACTAATGTTAGCCAGAGGAGGGAATATACTTTAGAAAGTAAGTATGTTCTGAGAGGAGAACATCAAGATGCGATTTGTAGTAATATTATTATTATTTTTTTATTGCTGTAAGATATGAGAAAGGCAGAAGGAAATGGTCATTGGCACGCAGTTGGCAAATGATAATGATTTGCTGGCTGAGTAAATATTTCCGTATGTCATTGAGCATTTTGAGATGAGTATATTTTAGACTTCTTCTTTTTTTTTTTAAGATTATTTATTTATTTATTTGACAGTGAGAGAGTGCACAAGCAGGCAGAGCGACACGCAGGGGGAGAGGGAGAAGCAGGCTCCCCACTGAGCAGGGAGTCCAACACGGAACTCGATCCCAGGACCCTGGGATCATGACCTGAGCCAAAGGCAGACGCTTAACCAACTGAGCCACCCAGGTGCCCCTAGACCTCTCTCTTCTTCTAAGTCATTATTCATTCAGCATTTTTTTCTGTTATAAGTATAAAACACAATTTTTTCCCTACAGAATTTCTGAATATTTATAAATGTCTCAGTGTTAGATTCGATCTCCTGTATAGATTGATTCCCAAAACCTTTCACCCATTTTTCTCTTTTATTCCCAACCACAAGAGGGCATATATCTCATCTTCTCTTAGAAGTTAATAGAGAGGGCACATACTGAATGGAGCACTGGGTGTTATATGCAAACAATGAATCATGGAACACTACATCAAAAACTAATGATGTAATGTATGATGATTAACATATAATAAAATTTAAAAAAAAAGAGGTTAATAGAAAAATATGGGCAATGTGTGCTGTTTCCAATCTGTTCAGTTGTCTACCCTGTCCTGAGATCTCAGATTGAGAGAGGTTCCCTACCACCTCATGATTGCCTTTGGTATGGAAAAAGGTCTATCTTCTTATTTCCAAACATTCCCATTTAGTATCATGAATTTATCAGTACCATCCAGACTTGGGTTTGTTTTCTTTCCTTCTTTCTTTCTTTCTTTCTTTTTTTTTTCTTTTTCTTTCTTTCTTTTTTTGTTCCTACTTTGTGTTTTTGTTTTGTTTTGTTTTACCTGAATCATCCCCAGTATACCAAGCAAAGAACATGGCTTTACCACCTGTTATATCAAATATTTTGGTAACATGTTAAACCACCTTTCTAAATGCTGAGTGCCATCTTTCTGTAATTCTGCAGTTTGGTCAATAGGATGATGTTCACTCTGATGATAGAACTTCATCATCCCACCTAATAATTATTTTTCTTTACTCTTTTTCCAGAAGAGTGACAACTTGAAATCCTTGGAAATTCCCAGTTGACTGGAAGATCTAACTTGAAAAGAAACCAGAGTGGTGTTTCAGAGTAGTTTTGGTCAAGCAGTAGCTTTGGATTTGTTACATTGTTATTCCAGATATAAGTTTGTTCCGAAACAAACTGATTTAATTTTTCTAAATTAAATTCTCCCTTCCCTTAGAGTTAAGAGGTGTTACACTACCTCAAAATATGCCTATTGTCTAGGCTTGCATGGCCTGTAGGAAGGTTGGAGTCTCTGTAGCTGACAGCATGCATTTTTGGCTTCTCAGACTTTCCATGAAGTTTCCAGGGGTTTGGTTTTTGGGTTTTAGTCCTGAAACATTCCAGGCTCACCTACATTAGGTTACTGCTTCCTCCCAAAATGTTTTCTAGTCCCCTGAAATGTCCCCTCATTCTGAAGTTATGACACTCCTCTCTTTAATCCCTGTAAGACCTTCTCTCTCTAAAATAATCCAGCTTCTTTTAAATTAAATTCAAGAGCAAAAGTCTTTAGAACACAAAAATCTTGCTTGTCTCCTAAAGAGGAAGGAGGACAAATGGTTCTCATTTTCCTGGTGAGCCTATAGAAAAAGGTCCCTTAGGTTGAGCAGATTTTTTGTGGGTGTATTTTTATGTGTGCAAGTATCAATAATTCAGTATGAAGTGTAATAGTCAAGTAGAAAATCAGGTATTCATTCCAAAAAGATTTTAGGGGACACCATTATGTTCTTGGTATTGTAATTGGCACTGGATTTGGGGTTCAGCTGTGAATCAGAACTTATATTCTATCAGGAAGTTTTCTGGAGCAAGATGATTAAAATTATTGTAGGCACTGTCATAAATGTTGTATGTAAGTTATTTTATTTAATATTTGTAATAATCTTATGTTCAGATATAAATTATTAGTCCCATTTTATAGATAAGGAAACAGAAGTGGAAAACACTTAACTGGTTTGCCAAAGTTTAAATTGCCTGTAAGTGCTTGAGATATTATTAAACTCCATGTGTTCAAAACCTGTTCTCAATGCTGCCGCACTAGTCAGAATGGGAAGATAAGATTTTTTTTTTTAAATAGATGGAACATCTTGATTACTTCTTTTGAAATATGCTTAAGTTGCAGGTTTATTTAGTGACAATTAGACACACCAACTGTTACGTGTTGAATTGCGTCCCTCTCAAATTCATATGTTGAAGTCTTAACCCCCTGTAGTTAAAAATATGATTTTACTTCAAAATAGAGTTGTCATAGATGTAATTAGTTAAGTCAAAATGGTGTTATACAGGAGTAAGGTGAGCCTTTAATCCAATATGACTGATGTCTTTATAAAAAGGGGAAATTTGGACACAGATACAGGGAAAATGCCATGTGAACATGAAGGCAGAGATAGGAATGATATACCTACAAGCTAGGGTAAGCCAAAGATTGCCAGCAAAATATAGAACCAAGAGAGAGATGTGAAATAGATTCTTACTCAGAGCCCTCAGAAGAAATCAAATCTGCTAACACCTTAATCAACCTCCATAACTGTGGACTTCTGCTTCCAGAACTGAGAGACAATACATGTCTGTAATTTAAGCCACCTAGCTCTGGTACCTTTTTACAGCAAACTAATATACAAGTCATCTAAGGCAACACATGAGAGATGAGAGATTGATGAAAATGCTCCCATAATGTACTGTATTCACTGATGATGAGAAACAACACATTGGACAGATTACATATTGTAACATAATAACAATAAACCATTTAGTATGCATGTTTATCCATGTTGACAGTCTTTATAGCCACCGTGTATATTTTACTTAGAGAAGTTGATTCACTTCAAAGAATCAGTAATTAGATTTATCCATCCTATCCCAGTAAATGCTTTCTTGTTTCATTGGGGAGTTTAATCAAAGGGAAAGGGGGAGACCTATTAAAATAAATTTTGAAAACAGAACAAAAATTATTAAATGCAAAATCTGAAAATAAGCATTCAAGATAGACAGCTGTAGCATTTCGCATTCCCATCAGCAATGAATGAGAGTTCCTACTGCTGTACATTCTCACCAGCATTTGGTGTTGTCAATGTTCTGGATTTTGGCCATTCCAGTTGGTGTTTAGTGGTATTTCATTGCTCTTTTACTTTGCATTTTCTTGATGACATATGATGTCGGGCATCTTTTCATATGCTTATTTGCCATCTGTATACATATATATTTTTGATGAGGAGTCTGTTGAGATTTTTGTCCCATTTTTTAATTGGATTTTTTTTTTCATTGAGTTTTAAGAGCTCTTTGTGTATTTTGGATTACAGTCCTTTATCAAATGTGTGTCTTTTGAAAATATTTTCTCCCAGTCTGTGGCTTCTCATTCTCTTGACACTATCTTTTGCAGAGCAAAAATTTTTAGTTTTAATAAAGTGCAGCTTATCAAATATTTCTTTCATGGGTGGTACCTTTGGTGTTGTATCTAAAAAGTCATCACTATTCCCCAGGTCATCTAGGTTTTCTCCTGTATTATCTTCTAGGAGTTTTATAGTTTTCTGTTTTACATTTAGGTGTGAAACTCATTTTGAGTCAATTTTTATGCAGAGTGTAAAGCTTATGTCTAGTTTTTTTTTTTTCTTTTTTGCATGTGGATTTCCAGTTGTTCTAACATCATTTGTTGAAAAGACTGTCTTTGCTCCATTGTTTGCCTTTGCTCCTTTACTAAAGCTTGGTTGACTGACTATATTCATGTGGATCTGTTTCTGGACTCTATTCTGGTCCATTGATTTTTTGGTCTATTTTACAAATATCACACTGTCTTGATTAAAGTAGCTTTATAATAAGTCTTGAAGTTGAGGAGTGCCAGATCTCCGACTTTGCTCTTCTTCAACATCATGTTAACTATTTTTTATCTTTTGGCTCTTTGTATAAACTTTGGAATCAGTTTTTGGCATCCATAAAAAACTTGCTGGGAGTTTTTATTGGGATTTTATTGGATCTAGAGGTCAAGTTGGGAAGAACAAACATCCTAATATTGAGTCAACCTACCCATGAACATGGAATCTCTCTCCATTTATTTGGATCTTCTTTGATTTCTTTCATCAGTGTTTTGTAGTTTTCCTCATGTAGACCTTATGCATATTTTGTTACTTATACCTAATATCCCATTTTGGGCAAGTGCTAATGTACATAGTAAGATGTTTTTAATTTCAAATTTCACTTGTTAATTGCTGATATATAGGAATGCAATTGACTTTTGTCTATTAACCTTGTATCCTGAAACCTTGATGTAATTACCTATTAGTTCCAGGAGGCTTTTTGTTTTTGTTGTTGTTGATTCTTTTGGATTTTCTACCTAGACAATCATATCATCTGCAAACAAAGACAGTTTTATTTCTTTCTTCCCAACATATATTCTTGTTATTTCCTTTTCTTGTCTTATTGCATTAGTTGGGACTTCTGAAATGATGTTGAAAAGGAGTAGTAAGAGGGAACATGCTTACCTTGTGTCTGATCTTAATAGGAAAGCTGCGAGTTTCTCACTATTAAGTATAATTACTCTTGATTTTTTTTTTAATTTTTTATTGTTATGTTAATTCCCATACATTACATCATTAGTTTGAGATGTAGTGTTCCATGATTCATTGTTTGTGCATAACACCCAGTGCTCCATGCAGAACGTGCCCTCTTTAATACCCATCACCAGGCTAACCCATCCTCCCCTGCCTCCCCTCTAGAACCCTCAGTTTGTTTTTCAGAGTC
>NC_138373.1:131810041-131834227 GCF_054177405.1 Leptonychotes weddellii
TAAGAATTCCTATCAGTGAGATCATATGATACATGTCTTTCTCTGATTGACTTATTTCGCTTAGCATAATACCCTCTAGTTCCATCCACGTTGTTGCAAATGGCAAGATTTCGTTTTTTGATGGCTGCATAATATTCCATTGTGTGTGTGTGTGTGTGTGTGTGTGTGTATACACACACCACATCTTTATCCATTCATCTATTGATGGACATCTTGGCTCTTTCCATAGTTTGGCTATTGTGGACATTGCTGCTACAAACATTGGGTGCTCGTACCCCTTCAGATCACTACATTTGTATCTTTGGGGTAAATACCCAGTAATGCAATTGCTGGGTCATACGGTAGCTCTATTTTCAACTTTTTGAGGAACCTCCATACTGTTTTCCAGAGTGGCCGCACCAGCTTGCATTACCACCAACAGTGTATGAAGGTTCCCCTTTCTCCGCATCCCCACCAACATCTGTCGTTTCCTGACTTGTTAATTGTAGCCATTCTGACTGGTGTGAGGTGGTATCTCATTGAGGTTTTGATTTGGATTTCCCTGATGCCGAGTGATGTTCAGCACTTTTTCATGTGTAGGAAATTTGAATTGACTTAAGAGTTGGTTAGTTTTCTGAAAGCAACAAAATCTAATAAAAGCTTGATTAGGACAATTTAGGTCACTCTTCTATTACTGAAAGGTAATCACTTTTAATAGACTTACTGTAGTAAAACAGCTGAGAAAGCCTCTCTTCCTGCCTGAAGACCATAACAGCTGACTTCCTTAAAATGTGATCATCACACCTGAAACTATCTATTTTAGTCATAATTGAAATGTGTGACAGGAAAGAATTTAGAAGAGGGAAAAAGCGCGTGTTATTATTAAGCTTCTCTGTGTTGAAACCTCAAGATTCTACTTAGTATCCAGCATGTTGAGGAAGATTATAACCTCCCCTCATTTTTTTTGCCACTCCCTTCCCTTCTGCTGGTTCTACTGCCCACTCTCAACAATGAAATACAAATGACTATTCATTTACTCATTCATGCATTTGTTCATTCAAGAAGTGTTTATTGAGTGCCTTCTTTGAACCAGGCTAAGTACAATATGCCTTGGATACACAGTTAATAAAAAGGACATGGTCCATCTCTTCATGGAATTTCTAGTTTTCTAAGAGAAGCAGATAATAAATGAGAAAATTAGTATTGGAGGGGGTCATTATGAGGATGTGACCACAGGTTGACCCACAAGCTGGACTTGGGCAATTGGAAGCTCCTCACCCCATCCCCTGTCCTTGGAATGTATATTCTACCCACCATTCCTACAGTGGAAACCATTTTCAAGGATATAGTCTTGAGAGAGCAATGTGTTGTTGAGACCATCTGGGCAGTGTACATGACTGAACCTACTTAAGTCCTCGTATAAACTTTTAAGATTATGGCAGTTGGGTGCAGAGATCTACTGGTCTTGTGAATGCCCAAGACAAACCTTGTATGTAAATTCTCTTGCTTATTAAAAGTGCCACCTACCTAATCTGGAGGGGTCTGCTTCTTTCTTCAGTGTCTCCTTGCCCTTTATATGTAGGGGCCAGTTTCACATTTCACCAGGGAAGCTCCTGAGGTTTTGAACCAAAAAGTATTGCAAGTAAATATGCTAAGTCTGTATTTTTTATGAATAATAAATATAAGAGGTTATTTTAAAAATTGACTTTATTGGTGCATAGTTAATATGCAATAAAATGCATCCATTTTAATTGTATGGGTTTGATGAGTTTTGATAATGGCTAGTCTAATCAAGATATAGAGTATTTTCATAATCCCAGAAAGTTCTCTTGAACTCTCTATAGTTAATACTTTCCTCCTCAATCCCAAGCACCCCAAGCAACTGCTGCCTTTCCTTCTGTTAGTTGATATTAGTTTTGCCTGTTATAGAATTTCATATAAATGAAAACCTATATACTATTCCTTTGTGTCTGGCTTCTTTCACTCAGAATATTTTTGAGATTTATCCATGTTGTTGCATGGTTCAGTAATTTGTTCCTTTGTGTTGTGGAATAATAAACTGGTTTAGGTATATACTATAATTTATTTATCTAATTGTTAATTAACATTTCAATTATTTTCAATTTCCAAAGCTGCTATGACCATTTGTATACAAGTCTTTGTGTGGGTCTATGTTTTCTTTTCTCTTAATATGTGAAAGTGGAATTGCTGAGCCAAATGGTAGGAGTATGTTTCATTTTAGAAGAAACTGACAAACTGTCTTCCAAAGTGACTATACCATTCTGTCCTCCCACCAGCAATATGTAAGAGTTGGCTCTGTTGTTTCACGTCATTGTCAGCACTTGGTGATGCCATCTTTTTAATTTTAGCCATTCTAGTAAGTGTGGAGTATCCTGTTAGGTTTTAATTTAAATTTTCTGTTGACAAATGATGTGAAGAACATTGCTTGTGCTTGTTGGCCACTTACATCTTTTGTGAAGGGAATGTGTAAACCTTTTGACCACTTTTAATTAGTTGTTTGCTTCCTTGTTATTGAATTGTAAGAAGTTCTTTAAACAATTTGGATATAAATCATTTGTCACATGCATGTATTGCAAGTATTCCCGCTGCCCCAAGTCATTAGCTGTATTTTTATTTATGTAATGGTAATTCTTTTATGAGAAAAACATTTACTTTTGATGAAGTCCAATTGATGACTTTTGTTTTTTTAAGATTCATGCTTTTTTTGTGTCCTATCTGAAAAACAGTTGCCTAGTACAAGGTTGCAAAGATTTTCTCCTATCTTCTCTTCAAGAAGTTTCATAACTTTAGCTTTTACATTTAGATTTATGATCCATTTTGAATAAATTTTTGTGTGTAGTGTGAGGTAAAGGTCAAGGATAATTTTTTTTGCCATATGGATATCCAGTTGTCCATTCTAGAATAATTTGTTGAAAATACTAACTTTTCCTCATTGAGTTACTTTCACATCTTTGTTGAAAATTAACAGAGCATTTAAAAGTGGGTTTCTTTGGGCCTATTTTGTTCCATTAAATGATTTGTTTATTCTTATGCCAATACCACATTGTCTTGATCACTGTAGTTTTATAGGAGTCTTAAACTCAGATAGTTTCTCCAACTTCCTTCTTTTAAAAGAAAATTCTCCAGGTTTTTTCTTTTAAAAAAATATTTTGGCTATTTCAGGTCCTTTATATTCTATAAAATTTTACAATAAGTTATTCAATTTCTATTCTTAAAAAAGACTTCTAGGATTTTGATTAGAAATGCATTTAATTTATAGGTCAATTTGGGGAGAATTGACTTTAAAAATATTGAGTTTTCCAATTTATAAACATAGTAAATCTTCTTTCACTTTTCTCTACAATGTTTGTAGTTTTTAATGTACACACCTTGCATATATTTTGTTTTTCAAGATATTGTAATTGGTATTGCATATATCCCACAACTTTGTTAACAGGTTATTTTAATATTTATCAGACACCAAATAGTTTGCAGGTTTACAGTATCATGGTACATTTGAATATCATATATGAGTCTGGGTGCTTTATGGTTATTTAATAAGCCTACCATCTCAAAGGTGCAGAAATTAAACACATTTCCACTGTTGACATTATACAGATGGAATAAAATTAATTATGTTTTATGATATTTCATTTACTTGTTTGGGCTGGTTATTTCAAAATTTTTTCTATAAATTTTTTTGAAGATTTTATTTATTTATTTGACAGAGAGAGAGACAGCGAGAGAGGGAACACAAGCAGGGGGAGTGGGAGAGGGAGAAGCAGGCCTCCCGCTGAGCAGGGAGCCTGATGTGATACAGGGCTCGATCCCAGGACTCTGGGATCATGACCTGAGCTGAAGGCAGACACCTAACGACTGAGCCACCCAGGCACCCTAATTTTTTGACAGTGAATCCCACTCTATTAGTAAAACCTTTTGAACACATCCTTACATATATATATATATTGGAAAACATTTATACATTATATATACAAAATTCTATACTGATTTATTATATAAATGACATAAGACAGACATTTTAAAAGGTCAAAATAAAGAGTATACCATATTTTTAAATGTATTATTAGTAGTGATGGCTTTATATTATCATTGGCTGATTTCTTAAAACATGAAATACATGTAGAATAATTTTCTTTGTTAACTGTGGATTGAAATGCATTGCTTAGTCTTGATCAGTTAAATTTTTTTGGCTGACTTTATGTCAGGTTGGGTTAGGGTGTCCTCATCTTTAATCTTGTATTTTAAACAATGATGAACAGCTGTTCTAGGAGTAGGAGGTGTGTCTTTTCTGCTATTTTTTTTTTTTTTAAGATTTATTTATTTGAGAGAGAGACAGAGAGAGAGTGTGGGAGGGAGGAGCAGAGGGAGATGGAGAAACAGTCTTAGGCAAACTCCATGCTGAGCATGGAGCCCAACACCAGGCCTGATCTCACCACCCAGAGATCACGACCTGAGCTGAAACCAAGGGTCAGACACTTAACGGACTGCACCACCCAGGTGCCCCTCTGCTATTCTTTTTGTAGTTTGCTTGTGCTTGTGTAAGTAGCAACAGTCTCAATTTATAATTTATTTGCTGGAATCTTTTTAAGCCAATTGTCCATTTTGTAAAGTTAGGCTTAGCTAAATCTAAATAATTTAATCTGCAAATACAGTAAACCTACTTAAAGTACAACAAGCTGGAAGTCAACAAGTGAATGAAGGACTATGCTGCAGAATTCCCTCCCATCCTTTCATAGGATCCCTTGCTTATGAACTTTACATTAGGTTACCTGACAAACACAGCAAGTGATAATACCAGTTCAGGTGTATATTACTAATTAGTTAACCTTAACTTCTTAATTATTTCAATTAAAGTAAGCATTAGTATAAATTGTAATTTTTTCCCTATTCGTCAGTGGATCACCCTGGCATCCTCTGGTGTAAGCATCTCCCTCCTTTTGGGAGAACAGTGGTTTAAGCTGTGTTGCTACCAAGTACACGTCATTGCATGTGATTTCTCTGTCAGCCAACATGTTTCACACAAGAATTAAATAAAAAATAAAAATAAAATAAAATAACATCCTCTGTTCTACAGCAATCTGTCTTAGCCAACTGAATCATGCTATATCCTATTGGTCATAAAATAAGAATGAATTTGGATGCTCTTTGCAATCCTACAAGTTTGGGAATAACAATGTAAAACATGTATGTTTCTGAGGTCACATAAAACTTCAGTGCTTTCTGATTCTACAAATTATTTTACTGGGAAACTTTGGTAAAGCACAAACTTATTTAAATGTATCCAGTTATATCCTAAGTATTTTGTGTTTTGTGTGTATAAATGTATATATATCCACATCCTCCTGTCCCATTCTACCTTTATGGTGTTCTATACAATTTTTGTGGTAGAAAATTCAGAACAATTACAGGGCGTGGTTCCTGGTTTCAGTGTCCTTCCCATCTTCATGGCAAGCTGAGAGGTTTATGAGTGAGGTAACTATAGAACAACAAAAGACAGTATATAAGTAGTGTCCAAACAGCTTCTCATTCCTGCATCAAAACTAAACACAAAACCCTCCTAAGTACGATGAGAGAGTAGTTTAGGATGAAAATATCCTGGTGAGAAGCACAAGGGCCCATCCTTGTGCTTCTCCATACATCCCTCCAATGTATGTCTCTGCCCATACATTGGAGGATTGGGTTTTGTTTTAATTCAGACTAATATTCCATGAGTGTGACAACACAGAACAGGAGTACTATGTGAGATCAGGGAAGGGAGAGATGAGTATGGATGGTAACCAACCATGGAATTAGGAGAGGAGAGATGCTAAACAATGCTAATTCTCCTCATGCTCTACCATTCTTATTTTAACTGGATCTTTTTTGACGCTGAGCAATCTTCTGATTAATTTGTTGATTCTCTTGAATAGGGATTGGCAAGCTATGGCCCACAGGCCAAATACAGCATGCCACATGTTTTTTATAGGTTCCAAGAGCTAAGAAAAATAATAATTCATGTTTGCAATAATAATTCATGTTTGCAAAAATAATGTGAAATTGAAATTTCAGCTTCCACAAATAAAGTTTTATTGGAACACAGTCACACTCATTTGTCTACATATCGTCTATAGCCACTTTCACTGCAGAACTGAGTAGTTGTAACAGAGACTTTGTGGTACACCAATCCTAAAATATTTACAGTTTGGGGCTCTACATATACAGTTAGCCATCCATATTTTAGATAGTTGCCTGACCTTTCTGGCTTAAACAAATGTTATTTTCTTGGAGGAGACAGGAAGAGAACTAATATTTATAGGATCTTCATTTGCTAAGTAAGGTCACCCATTTACTAACAACCCAGGTAGGTAGACATTAACACTCCATTTCAGAGATTAAGGAACTGAGGTTCAGAGAATCTAAACAGTTTAAAAGATTGTGTAGACTATATGTTAACTAACTAGAATTTACATAAAGATTTGGAAGAAAAAAAAAGGAAAAGAAAAATGAAAGAAAAGCACTTTGTAAACTGCAAAAAAAAAAAAAAAAGATTCTGTAGGTAGTTGATTTTGGAGCCAGGCCTCAAATAAATGCTTTACTGTATCATGTTACTATGTCATTACTCCTCTTTGCCTAAGAAAGTAGATTTGTTACGCCAATTCAAAAGCAAAGAGGAAAAGAATTGCAGGCTTGTGGGGAGTTAGCCATTCAATGAGTAATTGGTCACCAGTGTTGGAACCTGGTATACCAACGAATATCTCAGAAAGACTGACTCTGAGCCTATGGCAGGAAGGTAGCCTTGGGTACTTTTCAATGGTAAGTGGATACTTTCCCAATAGACTCTTTCTCCTAAGGATAAAAACTCTTATCAGTAAGACCAAAATAATTTATAAGAAAGTATCTTTCTATACTATTTGAATAAATCTTTATTACATGAAAGAATATGAACCTTAAGCTGTATTCAACAAATCTTCCTGATTTTCCAATGAGTGATTAAAGTAGCTCAGTTTAAGTCACTCTCTGTTTTCTTTTTTAATACCTGCTGATAGTATAGCAGCAGCTGCAGTAGTAGGAATCTATTGAAACAAATTATATTTCTCATCGATTGATCTCCAAAGGCAGGCTTCCTAGTTTTAGAAAATTCACTGAAAATTTTATAGTGCTTTAAATGAAGGGAGATAAAATACAAAGAATGGGATTATATCTTTACGTGGTGGCTGAACCAAACTGCAATATAGCTTAAATATTAATTTTAACTCTCTCTCTGATTGATCCAAATCATCACAGCCAAATAGATAATCAGGCAAATGAACTAATACTTAAGTTACTAAAAATAAATGTTGGCCATATTGTAACCTATTCTTTTTTTGCAAGTTGCTATGATCCAAGTTTCATTTGGAAGAAATAAAATGTCTCTCTGTATTGCTGTCAATAGATTCCTTAACCCTACCATTATTTTTCTCAAATTGTTTTTAGGTCAACTTTCTCTCACTATATTGCTTTTCCTACCCAGAAAAAAAAATGTGCACGTGCTTATTATCTTCTGTTTATTTGCTTTATTCCTGTTCTGTTCCCATGCCTCCCTACAGGCAACCCAAAGTGCCCCACCCCCCATGCCATTGTATCGTGCCTTGGGAAGCTAACTGTGATGGAAGTTGCCACATTGACAGGACTGTGGTGCATCTAGAAATCAGGACAAAAGCCATGATTCCAGGCACACTAAGAGGAAGTTGCTCAAGATCAGATGGTAACAGATGGCAGAGTGGACACTAAAGATGGAAGGTTTAAGGATGGAGGGTTATTTATTGTATAGGGTCACCAAAGAGAAGCTGTGACAAAGATAGGTCTTCTCTTCCATTTAGTAATATCTAAAGAAGACAAATGGAAACAACAAACAACACAATGAAAAGCCAACACTAAGTGAACATATTGATAATTGTGCTCTTTTAACACAGTAAAATTTCCTACATCCATTAAAATGGTAATTATAAGTCCATGCTCAATAGATGATCAAACTGAATTGGACAACATATCTGGGATGGTGTAAGTAAAAATAGCAGATTTCAAAGTAGAGTTCTTGGATTACAAGAATGCTACTAAGCTGGATAATTTAGCCAGACAAAGAGGGAGAGAGAAAGAGAGAAGCAGGGGGATGGGGAGGATTGAGAGAGAGAGAGAGAGAGACAGAAAAGATAAGAAAAGATAAAAATAAGGTTTCAAAAGACAGGAGAAAGGACAGTTCCAGTGATCTGGAAATCAGAAACTAACATTCAGTGCTGGGGAGAGCAGACAACAAATACTTTGAACAAAGAGGCCATGAATGAATGAATATATTCTACTTTTATGAAGGTTGGGAGGTATACCTAGAGAACTTCATTATGCTATAACTAGTCTTTTTTTTTTTTTTTTAAATACCATTTGCAGGGAGCTTTCTCATCATCATTTTACTAGTTGGGAAGATATATGAATAATATATTTTAAATTACTAAAAAAATGTTACCTCAGATATAAACTGCCACATAGCGTGCTTGTCGAGAGACGAAATGATTGATTAAAGTCCAATAAGTTGGAACAAAGGCCCAAAGGGGCTGCATGGCCAGGCACTGGCAAGAAGTGCGGGCGCTGAGGTGAAGCCCTGAGTCTGTCTGGGTGGATTCTTGGTTTTATTCTCGTATAGTAGAATGTAAAGTATGTGGAACGCAAGGAGGGAAAAACAACCCAAGAAAGTAATCACATGAGGGACTGCAGGAAACTGTATACGTGCCTATTAGCGCAGATCCTAGTGAGGCATATCCAAGGGGCTTCAGGGGATGGGAGAATTGAGGTCAGTAGGCCTATCTTATCCACCATCGTTGCTGTTTGCAGCATGTACCGATGGCGGGAATGCCACAGGCATAAAGCTGTTGCCATTTGCGTGTGTTCCTCTTCTTACTGTCTACAGTCTTTTACCCACTGAAGTCCTGCTCTCTCTCCCACAATAAACACCATTCTTCACATCTTACCTTCATAAACCTGGAAGTTGAAAAGTGATCTTTGAGTCTTATCAGATTCAGTGATTGCAGTTTTTCAATGAAAAACAAAATGGCACCAGTAGAAATGGAAAGTCACAGCTACTTAAAAAGTGAAACACAAGGATTCCAAAGACTAAAACGTTTTCTTCTCTTATTTTTTACATGTATAAAGTTGCTGTCAAGCCTGTTAAAATTTACAAAGTTTCAACTTTGTTTTTGGACTTTACCATGATTTGTAATTTTATAGAACTATGCAATGTGACAATTGAAAATAAAAATATATACTTGAGGCATAGAATGTTTTAGGGGTATTAGCACTCTTTGAATAGAAATTAAAGTGTGGGGGTGCCTGGGTGGCTCAGTTGTTAAGTGTCTGCCTTCGGCTCAGGTCATGATCCCAGGGTCCTGGGATCGGGCCCCGCGTCGGGTTCCCTGCTCAGCAGGGAAGCCTGCTTCTCCCTCTCTCACTCCCCCTGCTTGTGTTCCCTCTCTCGCTGTCTCTCTCTCTGTCAAATAAATAAATAAAATCTTAAAAAAAAAAAAAGAAATTAAAGTGTGTTTTCCCTTATCATAATAAAACATCTGGGTTGCAGGCAAATCAGATTATTGCTGATTATTAGGATAAACTATAAAAATAAGAGTTTATTTTGGAGATTTTCATTCTTCTGCTCAAATCAGATTGGTGGCTCTCTAAGTCTGCTATCAAACTGCCATCCTGGGATATTTTCCCATTACCTTGGATATCGAATGGTCTCTTTCCTTACTCAATTCCCTGTTTCCTTGGTCCCACATCCTCCTTTTACTTGGTGTACTTTCTGGGTTTATATTTGGATATAAAACAATCAAATCAGCCCAAATAAAACAGGTTCAAGTTTGAGATATTTTAAATGTTTAATAATAATCGATATTTAAAATCAATCTTTAAAATGATTACTAGATTTACCGTACATTAATTTGGTTAATGTGAGTGACCCACACACCACAGATTCCATTTCTCATGCTTTTGATTGTTGGTTCTAGGTTAATGGCGGAAATTTTCCTTTCTTTTTCATCTTTATTTTGCAGTTCATTTTGTAAATTTCCTTGCCCTTTTTCAGTGATACTAGTTACAGTCACTCATGCAATACTAAGGTTACCAGAGTTCTTTTCCTTGTCTCTTAATTTCCCTGTAGGAGTATAAGAATAAATCCACCCTAAACAAAAAGCCCAAGATTCTTAACAATTACATGATTTTTATTTTTTCTTCTCATTTTATTTTTGAAGATTTATGTATTTATTTTAGATGGGGGGGTTGGAGGGGCAGAGGGAGAGGGAGAGAGAATCTTGAGCAGATTCCACGCTGAGCATGGAGCCCAATGCGGGGCTCAATCCCACGACCCTGAGATCACAACCTGAGCCGAAACCAAAAGTCCAATGCTTAACTGACTCCATCACCCAGGTACTCCTCTTTTCTTTATATCTTTAAGTAACTTACAAATTCTGGCTCTTCTTTCTTTATAACATCTACAGAAACCTACTCCTCCCTTGTTTTTTTTTTTTTTCCTTCCCTCAGGGGTGTGTTGGATGAGTACATTTTGAGACAGAAACTTGGTAATTAATTCCTGGAAATAGCCTGATTCATATTCATATAAAAGAGTAAATGTACAAAGTTGACAATTATTGATAATCTTCTCTTCAAGTATGGTCCCTTAGTCCATGTAGATGACCAGGCTATTCAGACTTAGGTGATTGATTTAATCATTTTGTGGGCTGTTTGTTTTCTCCAAACATTCAGCAAACATAAAGGAATAAGCAATTGCTTGGCTGAGTTGGAATCATCTTAAATACACATTTAACTATTATTATTTTTAATAGAATCTTTATTCTACTTTCAGAGGTAGCTGCTGCCAATACTGTTTAAATATTGTGAAGTATTGTAGGCTTAATCCACATACTTCGTTTTAACAAAGAACCAAGAATTTTAGACTTGTGATGGAGGGAACTGAATAAGAATGCTGGTATTTTTTTGTGTAGCTTTTATGTATAGACCATTATGGTAGGACCTTTCTTATTTTGCACCTACTAGAATGGGAACTATGTGGACGCAAATTTTGTTTTGTTAACTACTGTATCTTAGGTGCTTTGGATAGTGCCTGACACAGAATGGGTTCTGAATGAAAGACTGTTTAATCCTGATGACAGCCATTTGTGTGATGTTATCAGAAAGTTTAAGTTGTTTGCTTTCATTCTCATAGCTAATAGTAATAATTAATAGGTATGATTCAAATTCACATCCATACGACTCCAAGTTTATGCTTTTAAAAATTAAACTGGACTTAATTGAAAACTTTTCCTGTTTAGAATCGTGCCTTTCACATGGTAATCACGAAACACAGGAAAATGTTGAATGTGTGCAAAAGTGAAAAAAATAAACAAAAGAAGGGGCCCTTATGTAACTTCAAGTACTTTTTTTGTTTTTGTTTTTGTTTTTGTTTTTTCAAGTACTTCATTAGTTTTCCTCAGGATTATATCTTTTGCCATGGCTTGACATAGAACTTAATGCTTGTTTTAAAATTTTCTCTAAACACAATCTACCCTATTGTCTTTTTTGTGAGTCTTAGGAGAGTTGCCAAAGGGTGTGGTTTTCAGTGGTTAAGTTTTCAGAAATCATTCATGTTGTTTACTTCAGCTCTCATTGTAATTAAACAATGATCTGCTTTAGACATTATCACTTGACAAGCACTATTGAAAATACTATATCTACATCCGATAAAATGCAAAATTCAAAAAAACTATCACTTATTTCAGAAATTCCCAATACAGCTTTTTTCAGTAGCTTGAATAAATTCGAATGGATGGGTACATGTAAATCCATTCCTCGTGGTATTTAATGTGATGAGCAGAACCTATTACCCTAAAAGAAATCCTAATTAAAATTCCGTTCCTAGCTTAGCTTTGTTTTTTTTTTTTAATCACACACAGAAATTTCACTTTTGAAGGTAGTGCAGTGTTATCCTATAAAGAACAATGGACATGGCAAAGCTGACCTGTATCTGAGTCATAGCTTGACCAATCCAACAGCTATGAGAACTTGAGCAAGTCATGCAATTTCTCTGAGCCTAAATTGATCCACATAGTGAAATGAGGAAACTGAGGAGCAATAAAGTAAATAACTTGCTCAACTTAGGTCAGCAGTTTGGAAGTGACAATGAAAGAATTCCATCCCATAGTCTGAATCCACACCACATATCTCTAAGTGTTAACTTGTCACCTGTACTGAGCTCAACAAGAAGAAACAGAAATATGGAGAAATAACAAAAATGTTCTCAGTCCTAAAATAGAGGTATGCAGATGGAGCCATGGGGATAACAAGTAAAAGAGCATGCTTCTCAGTGAAGCATTTGACTTAAGCCTTGAAGTGTGAGAAGTGTTAGCCTAAAGCCTATTTGCTATTCTAGGATGCATAAAATGATATATTCTCTGGAATATTGAAAGCTAAAAAAGGTGAAGGAGGGAAAAAAGTCCGTAGGCCTACAACAATAAAAATAGTTGGCTGCTTTGAGGGAACTACAGTATTTGCGTGTGGTTCTCATTCTAGGAAGAGGTTAAAATTGAGCCTGGGGAGGTAGGTCAGGGATGGATCACAAAGGGCCTTCTGATCCAGGCTAAGGAATTTGTGCTTTATTTTGGATACTCTGCATGGAGCTATTTTTAAAAAGGTACTGTTATTAAGTTTGAGTGTTAGAATGATCACACTAGCAGCAGAACAGGGGATAGATTGGAAGAGGTGGGGCAACCAGGTAGGAGGGCAACCAGTTGCAATTCAACCAATAATTGAATTGCAAAGTGATAAGGGCCCAAAATAAGGCTGTGGAAATTAAGAGGAAGATAGAATTAAAAACTTATTTAGACGATCAAATGTAAAGGATCTGGAGAGCCACTTGGATGCAAGTTTTGAAGGAGAGAGCTGAAGTTTAGTTTTCCAGATTTCTAATCTCAGAGACTGAGTGTATAATGATGACATTTACCACACTATAGAAATCAAGGACCAGATAGATCTTAGAGAAAAGATAATGCATTCAAATCTGAACACAAGAAGTTTAAGGTCTCTATGAGATGGCAGATAGCCCAAAGGCAGTTGAATATGTAGATCTGGAGCTAAGGAGCGAGTTTTGGGCTGGAACTATGGATTTGTTACTTAAAGCCAAGAAAATGGTTAAGAGAAACTGTATATAGTAATAAGAAAAGAAAAGCCACACATTCAGCTCTAGGGAACACTGGCATTTAAGGAGCAGTCAAACAAAGAAGAGAAGGCTTCGTAAAGACTAAGAGTGTGACCAGAGAGAAGAAAACAGAAGAGATTTCTGTTCAACAAGGAGGGAGGAGAGAATTTCATAAGAGAGGTGTGACCAATAGTGTAAAATGTGTTTCAAGGCTAATTTTGTTAAAGGCAGAAAGTGATCATTGAATTTGGTAATATGGAGGCTATCTTTCACTTATTCACTCAACCAGTATTTAATGAGAGATTACCATGTGTCAGGTGCAATGCAAGACATATATTAGCAGAGGAGATACTTTCCTTTGTGTTCATGATGCTTGGTCTAATGGTGTTTATCAAGTAATCTTTCAGGTAACCACCCAGAATCAAGAAACACCAGCCTGGATAGTGGGAATTGTAAGAAGAGAGGTCCCCAGGAGAGGCCATCTTTGAATTGGCTTTCACACAAGCTGGTCTAAAGAGTACAAAATAATTTCTGATGGTTAAAGTTCAAGTAAGACTTTTCCTGTCATCATCTTTCCTCTTTTCTATCAGTGCCTTCCTCCTCCCATTCAGGCACAATGGGAGAAGGAAGAGGATTGAAGCAAGCCCTAGTTGAGAGGGGAGAGAATGTTTAGTGATAAAATAAAATCTGGAATTTTGATTAGTATCTTGGACATTCTAACTATTGAATAGAGATTGGGTCTGAGACCTCAAGCTATAGCACAGCCATCTATTACTTATATTAAGCAGAAAAGTCATGGAATTGGTCAAAGTTTTCCTCGAAGGGCAGGGGGAAATTACCCTGAAGGAATTTCAAGTTTCAAAGTTACCCATGGAAGACAAAAAATAAAGTTACCTTTGCTTTTATGTCAGGACTTAAGAACTAGGAGGGGTAGCAGCAAACTGAAGAGATAAGAGGTGGAAGTGAAAATAAGTGGGTGGCGCTTTTCCAAATATACTTAAGGTATAGAATGAAAAGGAAGCTGGCTATGGCAGATTTTCTTTTTGAAATATTGGAAAAAACCTGAGCATATTTATATGCTAAGGGGAAAAGTAAAGACATATTGATAAAGAGAGATTGAATAATTCTTATATGTTTATGAGTTCTTGAGTAACCTAGAATATGTGATTAAGCAAAATCCCTCATTCCTGGATCATGAATGTTAGCAGCATAATCCAGAAACTGTGTGGTTTCTTTACTTTATAAATTACTTTTTTTACCCAAGTACTCAATTTTATTCTTTGTCATTTGCAAGTCAAAGAATTCACCATTCCTGGTAAAATTACTCTAATTTAACAGTGACTTGAAACTTAACTTAGAATCTTAGAGGAATGAATAAATGTGTAAGCTCTATGACAAACTGTTTTATTTACATTTACTATATAAATTTTTTGGACTTCTGCATTCCCAGCAGCTGTAACAGTACCTGATGCATAGTATACGCTAAAACATATTTGGTGAGTAGCAGAAACCTACAATATTGGGTGAATAGTGAGCTTGAAAAGTCCCACATAGAAAACAGTAATACTAGGTCACAGCATGTTTGAGTCAATCAGTTTTAAAGATCAGAAATCAGTAAGCCTGAAAAGGCTTTACGTAGTTATTGATTTTTTTTTAGGTTTTATTTATTTGAGAGAGAGCACGAGCAGGGGGAGAGGTAGAGGGAGAGAGAGAGAGGAATGAGCAGACTCCCCGATGAGCAGGGAGCCTGATGCAGGGCTCCATCCCAGGACCATGGGATCATGACCTGAGCCAAAGGTAGACGCTTAACCAACTGAGCTATCCAGGTGTCCCTGTTGTTGTTTTAATGCACACAATTTAACAAAATGAGTATTACCGTGAACTATAGGGACAAAGAATTCTGACGTTGGAAATTATGGGCTGAATTCAACAAAGAGATCATGATTACAGACTTTTTATTGTATAGTTTCACCCTTTGCATTTTTAGCATGTAAATGGCATCCTTATTTATTATCATCAGCTATTTTCAAAACTTAACCACCAGTTTTAATAATTATTATATTTATAGAAAACTGACAAACTAGATGCAGTGTTACAGTTATAGGTTTTTTATACATAAAGTGATAATTGCCATAGGAAAACTTATATTTTGCATATAAATGAACAAAGCACAAGGGTGACACTTATTTCTTAAGATTTAGGATGTGAAAAGTAGCTGGTTAGGACATTCAGCTTCTGTACTTAACAAGCCTTTCAATAAGATCACCCTAATGTTTCCTATATACTAAACAATAATTAGATAAGAATAGGAAATGTAAATTGTACGTTATTATTAGGTGCAATTGTTAAATTATTTTCTGTAGCACTACTTATTTAGGTAAGATTTTAAGCAGTGGTCTATCCTAGGAGAGTATCTCTGAAGAAGAGATACACTTCTTCCTTTAGTCATTTAATTTGTCTTTTGAGGTGCACCATTTATAGTCTGGATCTTGTATATTCTAAAGCTAACTTGAAGAATATGTAGGGACATGCAGATTATTTTAGCTCATGTGTGCTTTTGTTGACATTTTCAAGATTCCTCCTCTTTCTTCCCCTGTGTCTGTTTTCCTCTCTCCTACTGATGCTTTCCAAAATCATCTCCCAAATAAACTATACTAAAATTCTTGCCTCAGGGTCTACTTTTAAGGAAACAAACCTAAGACATAGATATTCATAATTGGAATTTACATGATAAAATATATAAGGCAAAGAGCATTCAAATCTATAGGCATCAGTTGGAAAGAGTAATAATAATGGTGATAAACATTACTGCCAAATTATTGAATGTTGTTGAGTAATTATGTGCCAATGATGAGTCTAAATATTTTTACATATTAATGCAATCTTCCCAACATTTCTTCTTATGAGGTAATTGTATTATCATCCCCATTTTATAAATGAAGATACTAAGGCTTAAAGATAGTAAGCCACTTTATTTTGGTCCCGTAACTAGTAATTATTGGAGTCAGGATTTGAAGCCCATGCTCTTAATTATCACTTGGGAGAAAGTCCCCACAGATTGCAAATTACTTAAAAAAAATAAGGTCCTCTCTGAATACATATATATCATTGTAAAATATAAGTATTATTTTTATATTTCATTTGTTCTGAACCTTAATTGACATTAGGTTATGTTGCTGGAAGTTTCATGATAAATAGTAATAAAGATTTTGTTTTCTTTAAAAAGCTGAGGGTTTTGTGGGGGGGGAATGGGATGGGGGGATGGGGTGGCCGGGTGATGGGTATTGGGGAGGGTGTGTGTTGTGATGAGCACTGGGTGTTATATGCAACTAATGCATCATTGAACATACATCAAAAATTAATGATGTGTACTATACAGTGGCTAACTGAATATAATAATAAGCAAATACATAAATAAATAAATAAAAAGGATTGAATTTTGACCATGGACAATAGCGACCACTGTAAAGAATTCTTCAAAAGGACAAATGAAACTTGAAGCATGGTAGTCAAATGAATCATCCACCACCTGCAGACTTACTCAGGAATTCCTAAGACCAGAAGGCTTGAGTCCAATAAGTTGAAGAAATAAAGTGATAAATCTTTTGGAGAAGAATCTTATTTCTGGTTTGTTTTAAAAGGAGGAGGAGTTTTTATTATTATTATTTTTTAAAGATTTATTTATTTGAGACAGAGAGAGAAAGAGAGTGCACGAGTAGGGTGAAGGGTAGAGGGAGAAGCAGACTCCCTACTGAGTGGGGAGCCCAATGTGGGCTTCGATCCTGGGACTCCGGGCTTAACCGACTGAGCCACCCAGGCACCCAGAGTTTTTATTTTCTATAAAAATGGAGCCAGTGGTCTATACTAAAAAAATTCAGAGTTAAATTCATATTTGTTAAATGGCAAAGAACTTGGCCTTCTTTGCTGTCACTAGTTTAAAATTAACCAGACAGGATTGTGGAATCATAGGAGGAAATGATGGAAATGGAAATAAAAGGAAGTTTTTCAAGATCTAAAAAATCCCCTAGCTTCTGAAGATTTAATTGTACTTAGTAAATATCTTTGATACATACTAAAAAAAATAAAAACCACATGTGTTTATTTTGATGATAGCATCATTATGGTGAAAAAAAGGTACCATTTTGA
This sequence comes from Leptonychotes weddellii, assembly GCF_054177405.1. NCBI lineage: Eukaryota > Metazoa > Chordata > Mammalia > Carnivora > Phocidae > Leptonychotes > Leptonychotes weddellii. The sequence continues at coordinate 131,827,377 of NC_138373.1, forward strand.
AGAGCTTAAGCACTAATACTGGAAAGTATTTGATTAAGCTGCTCTTTCTGTACAGTGAAGTTGCCTTTTCATGACTCTACTTTTTCTTTCTCTCTTTTCCTTTTTCCTTCCTTCCTTTCTCCCTTCCTTCCTTCTTATTTTCCTCTTCCCTCCTTTCCTTTCTTCCTTCCTTCTTTCCTTGGGAAATAAATGACACAATTTTGTTTTACTTATGGTCAAGTTTAGATATACCTATTTCCCCAGATATACCCAAAGTCAGAAAACAAAGACAACTCTTCATTTTCTTTAGATTTGTTATAATTCTGCAAGTAACAATTATAAAATACAAAGTCAATATTTAAAAATTGAAATGTGTAGTTTATTTTCTCAGGGAAGGAATAAATACCAGGAAAATAGCATACTTAGATAAAAGCGCAGTGAACTTATCTATATGAAATCTGCCAACAAATATCTTATTTAGTGATTATAATTTATTTGCAAAAATGATTTGATCTTCTGTAAAAACAAAGAGCAAATATATCTCTCTAGTCTTAAGTAATGACTCTTTTGTCACACTTTGCTTATTATAGTTACATACATATTTGTCAGCCTAACTAAATTTTGTTCTTCTCAGGTGTGGTATCATTTAATTATTCAACGAATATTTATTGTATATCTACTATGTGACAAATTATGTGCTAAGCTTAGGGATACAGGGACAAATGAGACAAGGCCTCTGTCCTTATAGAACTTGGAAAAATAGAGTCAGAGTGAAAGGTAATATGATCAATGCCATGATTACTGTCAGCTAGAATGTAAAAATGTACAAATTTATATGAATTTAAAAAGATGATATAAATTTAGTCCATTATAGGATTCATGAAAAATACCTTACATATTATATAATAAAACAAAAATCTTGATCTTAGGAAGATTTTATCGAATTTGTATGTATATAGCAAATTCTAGTGCAACTTCTCTAGCAAATTTTATCAGGACATAAAGTTAGCTGAGACCAAAAATATTCAGCATGGCTTATCCAGTTTTGCTAAAGTGACATATTAAATCTTAAATCTATACCTGCTGGTATGCTTTACAGAGACTGTTTTTAACTACAACTTTATATTTCAAAAAAGATTGTGTTGAAAGTGGAGAAGCCAAATATTCAGTTGGTCTATTTCCTTTAGCACTCTTACCAGTGCATAACATTTTGTGTGTTTTTTTAATGCATGAGATTTTGATTATCTGTGAAATGAATTCAGAACAAACAAGCCACAGGGAATCAGATGAACTCTTTGTTTCATTCATGGGGCTGAATTTCTATAGATAGAGTGTGCAAATAATGCATTCAAGTTAAGTTCTTACCAAGAAGGGAGGAGATTATCCATAGAATGGTAGAAGAAATAAAGCATTATCACAATACATTTCTGGGATCTAAACTCCTGGAGGGGCAGGCATCATATTTTTGCTCTTTACGTATCTATCCCCACAGCATTTAGCATAGCACTCATTGTGTTAGGTGCTCAACGAATACTCGTTGAATGACGATCAGTATTTCACTTTACAGATGTAGAGGGTATACTTCAATTTACTTTGTACCTGGTCACTTCATCTATGCTCCTCCATCATTGGCATTGATGTGATGTTAGTGATTTTAACTGTACTAGGTTACTACCTTAGCTCACTTCTTTTACTTTTTGTAGGCCCTTCAAGTCCTGTGATAACAGAGGGTACAGATTGTAGTATGTCTAACTCATGAGATTTTGTAAATACCATCATACCTTCTGGAGTTGTGGGATTATGGCTTTGGAGGACTTTAAAACCAGCTCAAGGAGGACATTTGATGGAGCTTCATAAATCGTATATCCTTTCTCTTAATTGCAATATACCATAGACTCGTTTGCTTCAGTAACTCTCCACCCCCATCACTGAAACAGGTGTTAACAGGGGAGATGGGAGGAACAAGTCACCTTCAGTCCTAAAAACACTCAAATTTTTGTGGCATTCTCAATTCCTATGACATAATATACCTTCCCTTGAACAGTGCTAAGGTTCCAAGTGGCTTGGGGCTTTCTTCAACATCTTAGCACAGGCTTTGTTTTGGTTTTTCCTCTTAAGTAGTGCAGTTGGATTAGATGAAAACTGATCTGTGTAAATCCTATATGTCAAGTTCGGGGGAAATTAGATGGTCAATTATTTTAAGATAATAGGAAGTGTGGGTGGTTGCTGTGTAGTCAATGTCATAAATAAGAAAATTCAGCATGATAGAGAATTGAAATGGCTCCTGGTGTGACAGAAGAGGAAATAAATAATATCAATGAAAGCAGATTTAGAAATTCTTGCCAATTAAGTGAGGAATCCAGAATTGCTTTTCTAATTCCTATCAGCATCCCTCCAAAAAGACTATTTTTTTTCTACAACACTTTTAACCAACCAAGTCTGACCCCTAAATATCTAATTAAGTGATCAGCCTGTAAATGAAGTGGCTGTTTGATTTAGAATGTGTAAGAAAAATATTAATAGTATTCAGTACTTCATTATATGGCCCTCCCATTCTAATACAAACTTCAAAACCACTTCTCCTTTTCTTCTAGAATTTGCAGTTTGTACCAAGTATGGACATTTATTAAATAGGTGTTCAATGAATGTACTTCTTTTTGTAAAAAAAAAAAAAAAAAGAGAGAAAGGAAAGAAAGAAACTAGTTTGCTTCTTTTCTGGTCTTGCATCATAGTTTTGCAGAATTGATTTAAGAGCTACTTTCCAGCTGCATTCAGAGGAACAAAGAGTAAGACAAGAAGCTGGTGTAAAGTCTGTTACCAAGGATAACAATAGCCTGGATGGAAAAGTAGCACACTGAGCTCTAGCCTTTTACAGATGAGAGTGGACGAGTTGCTCTGAGAGGACAAAGTCCTGCTTGGAGCCACCTGTTTCCAAAGATCTTTTCCTTGCTTTTTAGCTTGTCAGATTTATTGAGGCCAGCCAGGGTTCAGGAGGTAGGAGAAGCTTATTTGTAATGCTCAGGCAATCTCCGGTCACAGGTGAAAAATCATGCAAGGAACAGGAAATACATAAAACATACGCAATCAAATCATTTAAAAATATTTGCTCATTTATTCATTCACTCATTTTCATTTTAATGGAAAAGTAAAAAACAAATAGAAAAGAAACCATAGCTCAACTACATTTAGGTTTCTATAGGATCCACGTTCTTCATTTTCCTCAAAATAGAAAAGCCTCTTATATTACACATCATTTGATCCATGGAAATAAAGGTAGCTCCTCATTTATTTTAGTTCCTGACCCTTCCCAACTTGGTTTAGAAGAAGAAACTACCTTTGTCCCCTTTGAATTAAAGTAAGGCAGGCACAAGTCTGACATGGGATAACTTCTGCAAAAGGATTGATTAAATCTCTCTTTCTTCTCAAGATGAAAAGGATCTTTAAAAACAAACTGAGGTTTTATATCTGTAGGTATTAAATTCTCCCCTTGCATTTGCTTTCGTTCAATGTAGCATTTGTGTGGTTTATTACAACATCTTTCATGTAGCAGATCTAAAAACCCCTTTGTGAACTTGAAGATAATGGCCTAGTGTGCTATAGGTTTTAAAGATTCTGTTTTTAAAGCCAGCAAGCAGCCTTTGCAGAGAGAAGCTGCCGTGCTGATGTGAAAAGTTTCTTTTTCTGGCTGTGGTTTATTTCTCCATTCATTTCAGGGGTTGCTTCCTACAAATAAAATGTTTGATGGCTATTTTTCCCTTTCTAAAGCAAGCCTAAAGCAGAAATTGCCAAATTTAAGGGTAAATAAGAACTACCTAGAGTGTTTGCTCAAATGTGATTCCTGGGATCCTCAGCTAATACATTGATTTAGTAGACTTGGGGGTGGGACCCAGGAACCTACCTTTCAAGTGACCACTCACTTGACCCTGACATAGGAGGTCATTTAGAAAAACACTAGCGTAAACTAATTCTGGAAAAAAGTTAACCTAAGGGTTCTAGACAGCTTGTTTGCAAGATATTTTATAGGTCTAATTTATGAGTTCTCTTTTACTTTAAATAGTCATAAACAAAACAGTGAATTGTTTTTTAAAATAAAAAAAAATAGATTTAAAAGGAAGTACGATTACCTTGCTTTCCAATGGGAACTATGAGTACTATGCACAAACATGTAAAGGAAAAGCAAATTAGTCCATTGGTTTGATTTCAAAACAGTACAGAAGTTTCATAAAACCTGATTCTATGTTATGAAATCCAATTCTTAAAAAGTGTCTTGGTAAAGACAAACCTATAGATTATAGCGTAGATTAGTTTAATAAGTAAGATTCTGTTGTATGTTCCAACTTGTTGGCTGTCAAGTCAGCATACGCTACACGAAGAGATGGCAAAATGCCTACCATTCTAGCCTAAATATTGATATTCCTCCACTGAGAAGCCTAACACAGGCCTATATCCTTTTCTGTTTCGGTTCAGTTCATGAGTTGTTGAAGGGGAAGATGCTAGTGGGCCCTTTTTGGCAATACCTGGAGAATAGTCCCACCTGGAGACCCTTTAGTGAAACCCAGGAATGGAAAGGAGAATAGAAAGCATCCAAAGTATTCTGGTGGACCACACAGTGATGCTGCCCCAACCTGATCGACCAGCTGCCAGTAATGCTGCCAGTTTTGAGGAATTGGCAGCCTGTCTACAACACCTGGAGAAATGATGGATCGTATACCTATTGGAGTTCCATATTACACAGACCCCTAGAGAAGTTAATTTGGATTTACACACGCTTAGCTGGTTCCTAGTGTCATAGTCCTCGGGAGTTTTCAACCTTGTGGAATCTAATATTGCTAAAAAGAAAATTAACTCTTTATCTTTCAGTCAATCAGTTATAACTGTTGTAGAGAAAATAAAGGGAACACAGCAAGGTGATTAAGAAAACAGGCTCTGGATCTAAAATGCCTGGATTAATAGACTGGCTCCACCAGTTTCTATCTGTGAGCCACTGAGCCTATTAATACAATATTTTGTACATCAACTTCTTTATGTATCAAATGGAGGTGGGGGATATCATACCTATGGTATGAATTATCAGAATTCCTAGCAGGGTTAAATTAGTTAACATGCATGAAGCCTTTATCTAGTGCCTCACACAGAATAGGTGTTCAAGAAGAGTTAGCTTTTTTATTGTTGCTCTTGCTATTGGTAGAGAAAACAGGTGGAAAAAGTGTCATTCTTAATTTGAAAATGTTTTTAGTCAGATATATATATTGAAATATACTTTGCATATAATAATATGCATAAATTTTAAGTGTATACTTCATTAGGTTTTGACAAATGTATACACCTGTGTAATCAGCATTCCAGTGAATATATAATTTCCATTATCCCAGAAAGTTCCCTAATGTACTTTGCAATATCTCACCCCCCACCCCCACCCAAAAAAAATCTGATTTTTAAAACCATAGCTTTAGTTTGTCTGTTTTTAAAACTTCTTGTAAATGGTATCAAATAGAACATATGCTTTCATATCTGGCTTTTTTCACTCAACATGATGGTTGTGAAATTCATCTCTGTTGTGCATATCAGTAGTTTGTTCCTTTCTATTGTTAAGTATTCCATTTTCTTATACCATTTGTCCAATCACATCTTGATCAACATATAGATTTTTTCATATAAATCATTCAGTTTTTGCTGCTGGGATTAAAACTGCTCAAACGTTCTTGTACACGTCTTTTTGTGAATATGTTTTCATTTATTTTGGGTAAATACCTAGAAATGGAATTGATGATACATAGGTTATGTGTATGTTTAAATTTATAAGAAATTGCAAACTCGTTTCCAAAGTGGCTGTTCTATGTACACTCCCACCAGCAATCGATGAGAGATCTATGTATTCCACATCCTCAACAGTTGGTATTTTTATTTTAAATTTTATTCATCCTAGTTAGTGTGAAGTGATATTATGTTTTTAATTTGAAGTTTTCTAAAAACTAATGATGTTGAGTATCTTCTCATGTATGTTTTGGAAATTTCTATATATCTTCTTAAGTGTCTATACAATCTTTGGCACATTTTTTGTTAGTTTGTATTTTTATTACTGCATTAGAGGAGTTCTCTATTTAATTGGAATATATAAAATGAATTATTATCTCAGTCCTTTTATTATCTTAATGATGTTTTTTAGGAGCGCAAGTTTAATTCTGATATAGTTTACTTTTTTAATGGTTAGAGCTTTTCTGTCCTAAGAAATCTTTGCCTACCCCGGTATTGTAAAGATATTCTCCTATGTTTGCTTGTAGAAATTTTATAGGGTTAGCTTTATATTTAGGTCTATGATACATCTTGAATTAGTTTTTATGTATGGTAGAAGTTGAGCTTTGTCTTCCATGTTTATTCAGTTGCTCCAGCATCCTTTACTGAGAAATTATCTTTCTCCCATAGAATACCTTGCTACTTTATTTAAAGAAAAAAAAAAAACCAGTTAACCATATAAATGCTTCTCTTTTTGGCCTTTTTATTCTTCCATTTATTTATTTGTCTATCTTTACACTGCTACCACATTTTTTGACAAATGTAGCTTTACCATATACCTTGAAATGAGGCAACATATGTCCTCCAACTTTGTTATTCTTCAAAAAATTTTTGAGGGGTGCCTGGGTGGCTCAGTTGGTTAGGCATCTATCTGCCTTCAGCTCAGGTCATGATCCCAGGGTCCTGGGATTGAGTCCCGCGTCAGGCTCCCTGCTCAGGGGGAGTCGTCTTCTCCCTCTCCCTCTCCCTGCCACTCCGCCTGCTTGTGCTCTCTCACTGTCTCTCTCTCTCTCTGTCAAATAAATAAATAAAATACTAAAAAAAATTTTTTTTTTTAAATTCTTGAAAATGAGGACTAT
>NC_138373.1:131834727-131956305 GCF_054177405.1 Leptonychotes weddellii
CTGCCTTCGGCTCAGGTCATGATCCCAGGGTCCTGGGATTGAGTCCCGCATCGGGCTCCCTGCTAGGCGGGGAGCCTGCTTCTCTCTCTGCCTCTGCCTTTCTGTCTCTCTGACTCTCATGAATAAATAAATAAATAAAAAACATTTAAAAAGCCTGCTGGAATTTTAATTGGTATTGCATTCTATCAGTGCATCCATTAGGATAATTGACAACAGCTCTTGAGTCTTCCAGTCCTTGAACTAGTATAACTCTGCATTTATTTAGCTCTTCTTTAAATTCTCCCAGCAACATTTTTATAGTTCCAAAGTAGAGAATTTGCACATCTTTTCTTTGATGTATTTCCAACTATTTTATGTTTTTGTTGCTATTGTGAGCATTCTTACATTATATTTTCTAATCAATTGTTCTATATTTTTCAGTATTTCTTTTGTATACTCTGACTTTGCTAAATTCACTTTGTTAATTCTGATGGATTTTTGGTAGATTTCTTGGGATTTTCAATATAAACAATGATCTCTGCAAATAGAGTTATATCTTCCTTTGCAATTTGGATGCTTTTTACTTCTTTTTCTTAGTTTATCATGGGCTAGGACCTCCAGTGCAATGTTAAGTAGAAGTGGTAAGTTCAAACATTGTTGCCTTTCTCAATTTCAGGGGGATTAATCACTATGAAATATAATACTAAGTATAGGTTATTCATAGATGCCTTTTATCAAGTTGAGGAAATTCTCTTCTTCCCTAGTTTCCCAAGGATTTTTAGCATAAATGCCTGCTATAATACTATATCAAATAATTTCTGTTTATTGAAATGATCATATAATTTGTTGTCAGTTTCCTGAAGTAAATTCTACTTAGTCATGATGTATTCTCCTATTTGTGTACTGGTAGATTTAATTTGCTAATAATCTGTAAGGATTTTTGTGTCTATGCTCAAAACTATTGGTCTCTAATTTTCTAGTAATATATTTGCTAGCGTCATAAATTGGGAAGCATCTACCTCCTCTATTTTTGAAAGAGTTTGCAAAGATTGGTATTTCTTCCTTAGATGTTTGAGAGTTCAACAGTGAAATCATCTGAGAATTTTCTTTTTGACAAGTTAATTACATCTATCTCTTTAATAGTCTTAGGGCTATTCAGATTTTTCATTTTTACTTGCATCAGTTTTAAAGTTATATTATTTAAGGAATGTGTCCAGTTTATCTGTTATTAAATTTGTTGGCATACAAATGTTCATAATATTTATTTATATGAATTCCACAGGATTTATACTGATGTGCCCACTAGCATTCCTGTCAAGTCTTCTATATCATTACTAATTTTTTTTGCTATTTATTCTATCAGTTATTTTGATAGATAAAATCTCTACCAATGATTGTGGATTGGTATAATTTTCCTATTAGTTCTGTCTGTTTTTGCCTCATGTATTTTTTAGCTCTGTAATTAGATGAGTACACATTTAGATTTGTGTCTTCCTGATGAATAAATCCTTTTATCATTATAAAATAACCCTCTATTTCTGGTAGTACCTCTTGTATTGAAATAATCTAGTCACACTAAATTTCTTAGACTTGTAGATTGAATAGTATGTTTATTTCAATTGTTTTATTTTCAACTTGTGTGCACTTTTATATTTAAAGTGCATCTCTTTCAAACAACATCTAATTGAGCCTTGATTTTTAACTAGTCTGACAATTACTTAATGACTTTCTAGGATTCCATTCTAGCTCTTCTGATAGTTTTTTAGCTATACCTCTTGGTATTTTATTTTAGTGGTTGCTTTAGAGATTACAATATACATCTTTAAGTTATGAAAATCTATTTGAATTAACATTATAGCACCACATATAAGAACCTCACAACTGTATAATTCCAACTACCTTTCCTCTATCCATTGTGATAGTCATGTCATATACTACTACATATATTATAAACTCCATAATCCATTAAAATATTAATCTTTGCTTTAAACAGATAATGGGCTTTTAAAGAATTTTATAATACTTCTTTAATCTTTTATATTTATCCACATATCTAATATTTCCATTATTCTCCATGGCAGAGGTGTTTTTCAGTGCTTTTCAGGCCATGGTTGGCTCATTACAGACACATCTGTTCTTTGCATAGAAATGATTTCACGGGGAATATTGGGAGCACAGATTCTATCACTGAGTTAGTTCTATTTTGAGCAAGGGTGCTAACCTTTTATACCCTGTGTCAGTGAATCATTGGCTAAAGTCCACTCCCTCCATCTCCTCAAAATAGAGGATAGCCTCCTGGGTTAGGTGGCTCTGTTAGCTGAAGACCATTCTCTAATGATGGGGCAGATGTGATTTGTTATCAGCCAAGATCTGGCCAAAGCACCAAGACATCCATTATAGGGCTATCCTGTAAGATGCAGTACGTTCCTTAAACCAACAATCACTATTGACATGTCTCCAATAGGTAGAATAAACAGGTTGAAAAACCAAGGGATGAAAATAGAAGTGGCCTTATTTAATCTCCTTGCCAGTGAACTACTTGGGAGAAGTTGTATTTCCTGTCCCCACATGTGCAGGCTCAAGTGGATAAAGAGGCATTGATTAGTGGTGGGGATAGGGTGCTTACACCAAGGGATAGAGTAAAGTCTGCCTAAATTTAAAGATGCAGCTGCTATCTGATGATTATGGGTTCTGGAGTCTTTGGAAAAGCAGGCACAAAAAGGGGATATATTGGCAGGTGTAATTGATCCTGATCTTCATGAGGAGGTATGACTGCTGTTATGTATGGGGGTTGGATAGAATGTCTGGTACAAAGGTGAACCACTGGAGCATTTTTGGGTACGTTTGTGCCCCATTTTAGTTGTATATAGGCATGCAAATCAATCATGGCATAGATGAGGTCATGATAACCAGGGCTTCAACCTTCTCACGGATGAGAATCTGGGTCACCTCCCTACGCAAGCCATTAGATTACAGAACTGCTCTCCTAGGGTGCTAGAATGCTAGAAGATAAGTATCCGTTTTGTCTTGGAGAACAACTATAGCAGTATGGACTGTATTCATTTCAATAAGACATCCTTCATAAATTTTTCCATGAATTATGATTATAGAACTCTAGAGACATTGTAACTGTTAGAATGAACTTATTGTGAAAAACAAATGCAAACAGTGAGCTGTAATAGTCTCTGTGGTGACTCACTTCTTTAGATCTCTTTAATGGGCTGGTGCTTCCATCTCCCAGCTGATGCAAGTTTTCAGATGCCTGTATTTCTGAAGAATTGTCCCAGTTAGGGCTGATGGGAGCTCACTCATTCAGGGGATTGCCCGCATAGGCTCATGGACAATGACTAACTGATACTGGTCAGTCTTCTGGTCTGGTCCTTCTGTCTCAAGGGGGGAATAATACTGCAGTCAAATTTATGTTCTACCTCTCATCCCTTCTCAGCCTCCTTTATCCGACCAAGACTAGACTTTAACTGAGACTATATCCATGTAACCAAATTCCTACTCCGTTCTGTGTCTAGGGAATCTAAGCTAAGATGGGGTGAAAATCAGCTTCTGTGTTCCCTTTGCTCCTTTGGGTTCTTGCTGTGCTTTTCTTGTAGGGTTAGGTGGAGGGTGGGTCCTTGATTTCTTGCCAGCTGGCTAAGTACATTTTGAAAGATTTAAAAAAATATTTTCTTCATCAGAAGGGTTAGTCTTTGAATCTAATTTCACATACTGTTGGGAAATAGCAGTTTTATCTTTGCTCCTATTTTATCCAGACCATTTTCTTAGATACAATATTTATTAAGCCCTTACTATGTACCAGGCAGTGTTCTAAGGGTATTACATCTATTAACTCATTTCAGACCACTCATTAACCCTATAAATTAGGCATACATATTATTTCCATTTTAGAGATAAAGATATTAAGATACAGAGAATTTAAACAACTTGTGCAGGCTCATGCAGCTGGTAAGTAATTGAACTAGGATACAACTCAGCAGTGTGGCTTCAAGAGTCGTGATATTCTACTATCTTTTAAGTAGGAGTTTCCCAGCTAAATTCTTCTGTAATTGTTTTACATGGTATTTAAGTGCCTGAAGAAGGGTTTGAAGAGTGATTTTCCTATCACCAACACATATATTTCATAATATGTAAATCTATTTTGAGAAGGAAAAGGTTATATGGCCCATCTGGATTTTTTGCTATCAAAGTTTGTTCAATCCAAGAGTGTTCTGTAGCCACTTCACTGCAATTAATTATGCTTCCAGCAGTTAAGATCTACAGTGGAAGGAAATAATACACCAAGATAATGATATTACTAGAATAATAACTGAATAAAAAAAGATTTGTGACATTTTATATATTTTGCATTACGTTACTACTAATAGGCTTTTCTTGAATACCTGGCACCTGCCAATAATTTTCAAATATTGTCTTGTAAAATTCATCAGAACTCTTCAAGAAAGTATTTTTTAAGCACTGAGTAAGTATTTGTTGAATGAATGTTGAGTGAAATGTGAAATAACATTTTCCTGGCCAATAGGCAAAAAAAAAAAAAAAATAAGTGTAAGGTAAGTCAGAGCTGTGCAAATACTACATTGGACAAAGTTCCTCTGATAAGAAAGAAAGAGACCTAAGTACTGTAGATTTTAGTAACATAGAGATAAATTTCTGCAAAGAAAATCTGTCATGGTACAATCAGACTTTCATTGTCCTCATTCTCTTGAAATCATCTTTCAAAGATCTATAATGAGATCCATGTCACATTTCATGTTCAATATTCAGGCCTAATTTTACTCAGCATCATTTTGTGCAGTTGGTGATTCTCTCTTCTTTGAAACATTTTTTTTTCTGCTTGGTTTCCAGGATATTGCTCTTCCGACTTAAATTTTTTAAAAGTCACTCTAACTGCCCTGTGGAGAACAGGCCATAAAGATGAAAGCAAGTGGTTGTTGCAATACTCTAGACTTGAATCAGGGTGTAGCAATGAGACCCTAGAGGGAAGATTAAGGAGCAGTTGAATAGACGAATCTTGAATGCCAAGAGGAGGGTCAGGCTGGGCGTATGACTGTGGGCCTGAATGAGATCACCAAGTACATGAATGTGGAGGGGAAGAGAAGTGCAAAGCTGAGGCCTTGGCACTTCAAGGTGTGTAACTGGGAAATAGAGGAAGATCCAACAAAAGAAACTAGGAGTGACTCCTAGTTTCATCTTTGTGGCATGTTCTCCACAGGGCAGTTAGAGTGACTTTTAAAAAATGTAAGTCAGATCATGTCACTCCTCTGCTCAAAACCATCCAATTGCTTCAGTAATTATTCAGAATAAAAACAGAAACCTTTTCCAGTGACCAATTAAGCTCTATGTGATCTGGTGTTACTCTATTCTATGCCCCACTTCTCTAATCTCATCTCACTTTTTACGTTGCTTGCTTCTCTCCAGCCACTCTGGCTTCCTTGCTAATCTTGGAATATGCCAAGCACATTCTTTCCTCAAGACCTTTGCCCTTATTTTTCTCCCCTCACATATCCATAGACTGACCCCCTACTTCCTTTATGCCTCTGTTAATTGCCAACTCCCTGGCATCTATATAAAATAGCATGTCCTTCCCATTCCTCTCGGTCTCCCTACCTTGTTTTATTTTTCTTCTTAGTTTTCCTTACCACATATGTGGTTCTTTGCTTATTGTCTCTTTGTACTTCCACTCCCTTTGAAACATGAGCTTTTGAGAGCAATGACTGTTTTATTCACTGCTGCATCCCCATTGCCTAGAACAATGTCTGGCACTTAGTAGATACCTAATGAATATTCAACCAATGAATGTATGAAAGCATTTTAATTATTAAAAAATATATCACTAGGATATATTGCTTTACAATGAGTTTTCACAGAAATTATGTCTACAAAAACTGCTCAAAAATCTGAGAGCATCTTCTCTATGGTTTTCTCATTTGCATTTTGGGAGATCTGCCTGAGATACAGAGAGCTGAGAAGAGTCTTCCTCTTCTTTTCCTTTGGTCAAGATTATTTTCAGGAGAAGGGAAGTATAAGTAGGAAACAGTTTTTTCTAACCTGAGGGCAAAATAGAATTTGTATAGTGCATAATTATTTATCATGCAGAAAAAAAGTCCTTCAAATGGGCTGGGCATCCTTAAGAACAAAGTCCAAACGAGTCCACCTTTGCTCTTGCTCTGCCATTGCCCTGACTGGAGTCCATCCTTCATTCTATAACTCAGTGATCTCCTGTTTCCAATCCATTAAACAGAGATAATAATACTGTCTCTACCTTACAATAGTGCTGGGAGGCTTGATTAATTAGTAAAAGTTTATGAAACACTTTGACATTCTCAGATGAAAGGCACTAAAGGTGTACAGTGTTATTATATTTTTAACAATCAGAAAACCTGATATTAAAGTAATGACATTTTACACTTTTGTAAGATCAAAAGCCTTAATAAACAGAAGTCATTTTATATTCATTTTATTTTTAGAACACAGAAGCACAAGAAGGCTGAAGCCTTTTTCCAGAGGTGACTCTGCAAATCAATTGAACAGTCACAGATGGATGTGAATACATGTGCAGAGAAAGGCCACAGCATAGCAGATAAAGTTAGCTTAACCACCTTAACCATGAGTTCAACAGCATGGCATTAAGAAGGAACAGCTCATAGTAGAAAGGTCACTTGACCAGGAGCAGAGAGGACATTTTCATTACCCTGGTTGTTAGGCCAATTCATGTGATAGTAAGTAACTCATTTAACAAACACTTAGTAGCTGACTGATAGCATGTACAGATATACAGGTATTACTTGTCCTTGTCCAGAGATTAATGGTAGTGGAGAAGTATGGAGACTGCGAGGAAAACTTGACATTCCTGGGTTCTAACAGGGTCCCTAAAGAAGCACTTCCATTTGCTCAGGGTAGTAGCAACAGCTCAATTCCTGTGTTTTCTGGGAAAGGCCCATACAAACCTTTGAACTCTTGTGAGCCTGGAGGTAAACTGCACTGTCAGCTGAATTTCTCCTGGCTCTAGGATTTGGACAGAGCTCTCGCTGGCACTGGGGGAAAATTGAAAGCCAGACTGCTCCTTTGTGCCTCATCGAAGTGTTAACAGTTACCAATACCTTCACTACTGGCCATCAAGTACAAAATGTTGTGCTTTTTGCCACTCTCTCTACTGTGGCTCTACCCTGATAAAGAGCAATAATAAAGATATTGTCAATGAGGACATAAATCTGTCAGCAAATAAAGAATAATAACAACTTAATTAAGGAGACCCAGTTACTGAGAGGAAGAATAAGTGACTTCTTTTGTGGTGGAATCAATAGAAGAGTCAGAAGACAATTTTAACAAATCAGTCGTTGCAAACAGATCACATGCCAAAAAAACCTTTCTGTGTCTTCTAAAATGGAGAGTCAATGAAAAGAAAGAAGTTTCTTTTCTGAAGTTCAAGTGGTGGAAAATTCTAACAACACAGAACAAAAAATACAAAGTGATGAATATCATTAAATAAAAGGTAAAAGTTTTAGAGAACATATTCTGAAAATATACATATGAATAATAGGAGTTCCATAGGAAGAAAAATGAAGAAATAGAGTGGTAATAACTTAAATAATTCAAGAAGAATTGAGTGGGCTGAAAGTGGACTTGAGTTAGTTCATTGGAAAACCCTCTTGGAACCAGGAAGAATTATAGGTGGTCCCTGAATTAGGATGGTTCGACTTTATGATGGTGCAAAAGCAATATGCATTTAGTAGAAACTACACTTCAAAATTTGAATTTTGATCTTTTCCTGGTCTAGCGATATATGGTACATTACTCTCTTGTGTTGTTGGGCAGTGGCAGTGAAGTGCAACTTCAGGTCAGCCATGTGATCACAGGGGTAAACAATTCATATGCTGACAACTGTTCTGTACCCATACAACCATTCTGTTTTTCACTTTCAGTACAGTATTCAGTAATTACATGAGATATTCCATACTTTAATATAAAATATGTTCTGTGCTAGATGATATTGTCCAGTAATAGTCTAATGTAATTGTTCTGAGCACATTTAAGGTAGGCTAGGCTAAGCTATGATGTTAGGTGTATTAATGCATTTTCCACTTATGATATTTTCAACTTACGATGGGTTTATTGGGATATAACCTTGTCATAAATCAAGGAAGATCTGTAATTTACAAAGCCAGATGCCAAGGCTTGTTTTGGTGACTTTTCAGAATTTCAGGACTAAAAAGGAAATCTTACAGGTTTACAGAGGATAGATAACCTAGAAAGACAATAGCAGCTTTCTAGTATAAGCATATCATTTGTATTATTGGATGCTAGAAAACAGTGGGATTACTTTAATACATGACTGAGAGACTGCAGCCAAGAATCATATACCTAGCCAAGATATCATCTGTCTAACCAAAGAAAAAACATTTCCAGGAATTCAAGAGGTCAGAGAGTATACCACTTTATATCTTATCTGAAAAATACATTCAAATCTGTGTCCTAAATAAATGAAAACCAAGGAACTCAAGATCTCAAGAAGAAAAACATTGTAGGTAGTAAATTGAAGGTGCTGCTCTGACTATATATTTTTAAGTATTAAGTTTGAAATAAATGACATATTCATTCTGCAATGGAAAAACTCAGCAATTGCTTCCAGCTTTTTTTTTTTTTTTTTGGTGTAGAAGTAGGGGGAGGGAGAGAGAGAGAGTGAGGCTGAGAGAGTTAAATACTGATACTAATATCATCTTTCATTTCACTTAATAAGCAGATAGCGGGGCGCCTGGGTGGCTCAGTTGGTTAAGCAACTGCCTTCGGCTCAGGTCATGATCCTGGAGTCCCGGGATGGAGTCCCGCATCGGGCTCCCTGCTCGGCAGGGAGTCTGCTTCTCCCTCTGATCCTCCCCCTCTCATGCTCTCTGTCTCCCATTCTCTCTCTCAGATAAATAAATAAAAAATCTTTAAAAAAAAACAAAACATACATGCCTTTAAAAAAAAAATAAGCAGATAGCACTGAATAAATGTAAAATGGAAGATAGGATTCTGTTGTTCCTTCCATCAGCAGCATTTCTGATGTGCCTCTGACAGTGTATGTCTCCACTGTTGAAGGTTTCTAGTGTTTAAAGAAGTGTTATTTACACAGCATGGCTTGTAAAGTCAAAACAGTGGCTTCATCTTGTGGTCAAGGATGATCAAGGATAATTTTCCTGTGTGCAGTTTCATGACATAAAATGTAAATTGAGTGAACTGCACCTCCATGTTAGATCAGCAAAAGCCAGGGATTAAGGAATTCATGTTCTAAAGATCTTACATGTGGGTGTGGAGAAGGGCGGTAAAAGAAGTCTAAAGATTTTATTTTGATGTGTTGGGATGGATGTAGGAAAGGAAATATAACAAAAGATTTGAAAGAGATTAGAAGTGTGAGAGAATATTACTTGCAATTCTGTGGCAATACATTTGCAAGCCAAGAGAAACTGGATGATTTTCTAGCCAAAATGAACTGGATGATTTTTGAGGACACTATCAAAACTAACTTAAGTAAAAATACAAAACTTGAGAAGATAATAACTGTGGGAGAGATTTGGAAGATAATGTAAGATATACCATTAAAAAAGGCTAATTAAAAAAAGATAAGTATAGTGTTACTTAAACCATTTTAAATCTTGGAAAAAGATGAAAATCTCTAGTTGGGTTTATGCAGCGGAGGTTTATGAGGTTTATTTACTGATAAGATAGTACCAAACTATTTATATATTTAAGAATATCAATATAAAAATTCTACATAATTATAATTCAACAGAATTGAGCAGCCATCAAAGAATACACCATGATTCAATCTGGATTATTCAAGGAGGGTGAAGAGAGCTCAATATTAAGAAATGTATTAATGCAATTAATTGAATCAAAAAGTTAAAAGAGAAAACAAAAAAAAAGATTACCACTTTCCCTTCCTCTGATCACCAGTATTTGAAATATTGTTTTATTAATTATATATTGTCAAAGCTGATAACACTGAATTCTGCCTATAACCATAATTCCCATGTTGAGTTCTACAATTAAATAGATTCAGGGTTCTTTATTAGTGTTTTGACCATGGCTTCTCCTTGAGGTTATTATTTTGAGTGATCTATCAGTGGGCTGGTTTTCATTGGCCAGTAATTTTACAAGAAGGGCTTAGGAAAACTAATTAATAGAACAATATTTCATATATTGGTGATCAAGAGAGGGGGAGGTGGTAATCTTTTTTTTTGAGGAGGAGCAGTTATTCTATGGTATATTTTCTGGATCTTCCTTTTACTTTGTTCATGCATTTTTTGGGGGAGGGGGAGCTGTATCTGACCAAAGATGTTTCATTGGGTCCTTTTTTACAACTATCATGTAGAGGCCAGTTATTTGCTGAAGAATTATTTGTAGATTTGTAGAAGGTAAGGAATGAGCTAACATAATCTGAGCTTCAGTTTTGTTTGCCTGTCTTAAAAACCTCTCACACAATCCTTTATTTTGTCTCCTTTGGGATGGCATTTCCATCAGTTTTGGTGTTCTGGGTTTGGTGAGTCTCACAGCAGAGGACTTCATATCACCAGCTTTATGGTTTTCCATCTAATGATGACTATCTCTCTTTTCCCATTTTATCTTGCTACCCCACCTGCAGACTTCTTGCTAAGAGCTAGGTGAAAGCAATTCAAATGACATGTATCCAGAATATGGACAAAGGATCTAAATAGACATTTCTCCAAAGAAGATATACAAAGGACTGATAAGCACATGAAAAGATGTTCAGTATCATTAGTTAATAGAGAAATGCAAATCAGTACCACAATGTGATATCACTTCACCCCTACTAGGATGTAAAATGAATGTAAACTGGTGTAGCCACTTTGGAAACCACTTTGATAGTTCTTCAAAATGGTTGAACTTGAAGTTACCATATGACCAAGTAATTCCACTCTTTTCTATAAATGCAAGAGGAATGAAAACATATGTCCACATGAATATTCATAGCCACATTATTCATATAGAATTATTTGGTTTATGACAAAAAGTGGAAACAACCCGTCTGTCAACTAATTAATGGATAAATTAAATGTGGTCTATCCACACATTGGAATATTATTTGACAATAAAAAACAATGAAGTACTGATGCATGTTACAACATTATGAATCTCTTAAACATTATGCTAAGTGCAAGCAGCTAGTCACAAAAGACTACATATTGTATTATTGTATGATTCCATTTATATGAAATGCCTAGAACAAGCAAAACTACAGAAAGTAGTTTAGTGGTTGCCTAGGGCTGGGGGTGGTGGTGGGAGGGGATGGGCAATAGGTTTTGTTTTGTGGGTGATAAAAATGTCTAAAATTAGATTGTGGTGATGATTGCACAACTCTGTGAATTTTACTAAAAACCATTGAATGGTTTGTATGCTTTAAATGGATGAATGGCATCATATGTGAATTATATCTCTATCTTCATATCTTTATTAAGCTGTTTAAATGACAGCCGATGACTGAAGCCTCTTGAGTCAAAATGTCCAAGTTCAATTACTGGCACTTCCAATTGGCCATGTGACTATGGGCAAGTTCCTCCACATCTTTGTGCATCTGTGTCATGTGGATAATGATATTACCCACCTCCAGCCTGGATTGTGAGGACAAAAGAGTGGGTGCTCAGAATAGTCTGGTACATAGTAAATGTCAAGGAAATGTCAGTTATTTTTTGAGCCTATCCACTGCA
This sequence comes from Leptonychotes weddellii, assembly GCF_054177405.1. NCBI lineage: Eukaryota > Metazoa > Chordata > Mammalia > Carnivora > Phocidae > Leptonychotes > Leptonychotes weddellii. The sequence continues at coordinate 131,846,421 of NC_138373.1, forward strand.
TGTTTTAAAATCTCAATGACCATATTTTTCATTTCAAGTTCTATTTAGTTATTTTCTAAATCAGCTTATACTGTCTTCATGTTACTTTTCTTATGTTCTTGATTCCTTTTTTTTATATCTTTAATAATTTTGTAACACTTTGTCTATGATTAAGTAAGTGTAAATAACTTGGCACATAGAAGGTACTCAGTAGATATTTGTTGAATTTATGAATGAATACCTAGTAGAAAGTCCTGTTTTCCTCACTCTTCCAGTATGTTTCCTTGAAGAAATTATTTGCTTTAGTTTTTTATCTGTAACACAGAACAGTATCTATCTCCTAAAGTTGTGGAGTCTAAATGAAATTGTTTGCAGTTTAGTGCTCGATATACATTAGTTGCTTAATTATATTCACTTTCTTCCCTTTCAGTATCCTATTCATCTTTGTACATGTGTTATCACGGACTCCACCCTCTTAGGAGTGGCTGAGAGCTCGTTTTTTTAAGTATTTCCACTCAGGTTTTGCTGCCCTCTCTGCAAATCCTTATAGAATCTGTTTCTCCTTCTTGAAGTTCTTTCACTATTGAGTTCTTTGGAGCCACACATATCCTGATGTTGTCTGTTCACTTTCTCTTGATTATTTTGCTTCTTTTGCCACTCTGACTGTTTTAGTTACTGAATTAATTTCTACTTTCAGAATGGTAATAAATGCAAAAGCACCTTAGTGTCTACAGAGTAGAAACTCCATGCATATTGATTGAATCTTAAATAGCTCTTAAATTCTGCTGCCTGTCACTCAGAGTTTCCCTTGGTGTTCTACTCCCTGCCTCACTGAGGGCTGCACAGTCGCTGTACTCTGGCAGATCTGCAGTCAGTTCTCTTCCTGACCCTGGAGAGCCAGACTGAGGAGCATCTTTTGCTTCATCTTTTGAATTAAAAAGGGCCAGAGTCCCTAGTAAAGCAATGTCAGTGCTACCCATTAGAAGGGAAAAACAAACAACTGAGAATCTCAGATTGCCTATTTATGGTAATTCTTAGTTTTTGCCTATGATTGGATATAGGACTCTTAGATATAGGGATCTACAGAAGAGCTTATTTTTTGTTGCTCGTTCCCTTCGGTGATGAAAGGGCTGGATATAGTGTTCAGAAGATACTAATTACTATATGAATTGCATCATTACTAAAACATAAGGTGAAACTTAGCTCATGTTTTGGGTACTGTCCAAACAAAGATATTACTGGAAGGACACTATCATAACGTTGTTTCACCAGCTAGAACTATTTGCATCCTTTATGCTTTAGGCTTCAGGGCTAACAGTCTGTGGTTCCTTTTGTGAAAAAAATTCAAGCAAGAAATGGGGGCAGGAGGGATATAAAGAGAAACATTTTTAAAAAGAAGTGAAATATTTTCAGGCACTGGTCAGCTCCCAAAATGTAATTTTTCCTTCTCTATGCCTAGAGTTCTAAAAATTCTTCTTGCAATAGAAATAAAATATTTAGTGGAAGCATTCATAATTATTCAATGAGTCAGATGTCCCATTGTTTTATTATTATAGAGGTTTATATTGGACATTAATTATTATATTTTGTCTTTCCAGAATTCACAATCTTTTCTGGGAAACATTCTTATTTTTTCTTGTGGAAACCACCCCTTCCCCACTCTTAGTCCAAGGGACTTGAGTAAGATTGATCAGTATATACTATTTTTCTGGTCAGCCACTCTAACTCATTCAGAAATAGGCACAATGTTATTTAAAATCAGCTATACCTGATAAGGGTTATAAACTCTATTATTACCTTGGAGTTGCTGAGAAAATGGCTTATCATATTTCATGGATTCTAGGGTATCCTATTTTCACCCAAATTTTAACATCTCTGGTATTGGGGTACATTTTATAATCTGCATCATAGCAAGCTATTCTGTTATTATTAAAGGATGAGCATTTTTCCTTTCTTACTAGTACATAATAAAAGTATTTTCTTACAATCAGTGATGATGTAGGTCCCATAAAATATGGTATACCTGGAGCTTCTGACAGCCATCTTGTCATGATGAGGGCTGAGGTGGGTCTAAGAGTGGAGAGGACAGGGGAGGAGAACAGTTCTCTTGAGATCAAGAGAAACTTAGCATTGATGATGTAATTTAGATTCTGTTGTATCTAATCACATCTGAAGTTAATGCCCAGGTTCTATAAGCCAGCTAACTCTCTTCTCACTCGGCACACACTCGTTGTTGTTGTTTAAATATATGTGAGTGGCCTATCTCTCACTTTTAACTGTGAGAGTTCTGACCACTTGTATATCAAGTAAAGAAACCCTTGAGATATTATCAAAAACCAATACCTGAACAGAGAGAACTTAACTGTGGTCACTTTCTTCTTTCTCAGTTAAGAAAAATAATGGACATGAAGCAATGTGGGGTATCTAAAACATTTGACAAACATAAATAAGGTCAGTAATAGGCATTTTCTCTCAGGAAATACTGAGATGCTTTATAATTCAGGAGGCAAGCATAATCCATAGACATATTCTAAGGCCTGTGAAACATACCAAGATTCTTAGTTGCCCTGGAATGAAAATGACTTACAGAGATTGCTTTCTGTAGGAGAAAGACATTCTCACATGCTCATCAAGGTTTAGGGAATTTACAGATAAGGTGCAGTCCAGCCAAACTCTAACAGTAGACACACTACATAGGATGTTTCAAATGGGTAATGGGATGTGTGTGTATGTGGAGAGTACAGGGAGTTAAGGGCCTAGAACCTTAAACCATCCAAAATGAAAAACTTTATCCATCAAAGTAAACAGTGGGACTACATATTTGGAGGTAAAAGGGTGTTAGTATAAACTCTAAAGTTTTCTAGTACCATTGTCTTGAAACTGTAATTTGATTAAGGCTGCTTCTACAAGTGATCAAAAATACTTTCTAAAATTTCAAGTTATTTGATAACTATAAATCCTTAAAATCCTTATAGGATAGGACATATGTGGAGATATTGTTCTGTCTTGTTCAGATGCCTTCCTTAAAGACAGTGCATTTGTGCATAATTAGCATATTTTGGCCTTAAGCCTTGCACCTAGTAATGCTCTTCAAGTGATTAGGACTATCTGAGAAATGCTATAATCCCCTAGAAATGTACTGTTTGGTTTTTCTCAGTACTGTTATGAAAAAGACTAAGAATGTGTAAACTGGAATTAAGGAACAGTTCCTGCCAGTTAAATGAGCAGAACAAAAGTATATATGTTCAGTCATGTTTGCTGAACTAAGGACAGCTTGAGATCATTTAATTAAATTGTTTAAATAACACCTTTAAATCCCAAATCTTTTTGTCTTTATTATAAAATGAACATTATGCAATTAACATTTGTTCTCAGTCTATTTTTCCTTTAAAATGATGAAAAAGTGTTAGGGGATCACCTTTATATTTTAGTAAATTTACATGATACTAATCTAGCTGCGATTACTCTCTTTTTAATGCTTTATTAAAAAAAAAAAAAGTTGGGCCAGACTCTTGAATGAGCGCTTTGGTTTATATCAAGAGAGGAATGATTATGTAACCAAACATATTCAGATACTAAATCTGTACCCCCATCTTATAGAAAGAAGTTACCAGCAGAACCGCCTGGAGAGCCTCCATCTGTGCCTAAACACTCTCTGGTGACAGTTTCATGTTCCCAAGGGTCATTTGGATTACTAATACAGGCATTACTAATACAAGTACTAATACAAGTAGTATTTATGGTTTTGTTTTGTTTTTAAGATTTTATTTATTTATTTGACAGAGAGAGACACAGCGAGAGAGGGAACACAAGCAGGGGGAGTCGGGGAGGGAGAAGCAGGCTTCCCGCAGAGCAGGGAGCCCGATGTGGGGCTCGATCCCAGGACCCTGGGACCATGACCTGAGCTGAAGGCAGATGCATAATGACTGAAGCACCCAGGTGCCCCAGTATTTAAGTTTTAAACAAACAAACAAAAACAACATTATTTGTGAGTTATCATGTAGACAGCATCATTAAATAATACATTATTGAATAGTTAAATTAAACTTTACACAATCAGGGGCGCCTGGGTGGCTCAGTCGTTAAGCATCTGCCTTCGGCTCAGGTCATGGTCCCAACATCCTGGGATCGAGCCCCGCATCGGGCTCCCTGCTCCGCGGGAAGCCTGCTTCTCTCTCTCCCGTTCCCCCTGCTTGTGTTTCCTCTCTCGCTGTGTCTCTCCCTGTCAAATGAATAAATAAAATCTTTAAAAATAAATAAATAAATAAATAAATAAATAAATAAACTTTACACAGTTACAAATAGGCCATATTTTTTGAGCAAATGATGTTAATGTATTTTTTTTTGTTAGAAATTTCTTTATTCTAACTTATTTTTATTAAGCACCAGTTTAATACTGCAGAAAATTTCAAATCACCCATTCTTCCCTCCCTCACCCAAATTCTTGATAAAGAGCTCTTCAAGTGAAGACACGCTCTCTTCTCTCTTCTGTATAAAACTTTATCAAATAAAGGCAAATAACTGTGTACATCTTGCTGTAAAATACTGCCCACAGCTGTGGAAAGTGTCTGCCCAGGCTCCTTTCACTGTCCAGGTCCCGAAAGACTCTTGTTCATAAACTGTCTCTTCACAAACAAGTCCACCACTTGCTAGGTTTATCATTCTGAGGGTCAAAAACTTTCTCACAAAGTCTCAGTCCAGTCTCTTGTCTCAGCTGCTGTAAGTAGGCCTTCATCACATCATCTTCCTGTTTGTTTGCAGGTTTGGCATAAATTGCATTAAGTGGAAAACCAGGCTCTCCAGGAATGGGAAAATTAGTGATTCCCAGCGTATACATTTCGTTTTCACCTTGGCTTTTGGAATTGCACTTCTGGAGTTTCCTTAGACACTCAGAAATGTAGAGAGTTACATATATCAAGGTTCTATCAGCTTCATTCTTAATCTCATAGTTTTTGAAGAAGACATTGGCCTTAAAGTAATAGATGGCTTCATCCACAATATCTGTATCTTTTGTCTCTCTAGGGGCAGGTCCTTTGAACTGACTTCTGATAGGCAACAGTGCCATGTTTCCAATGAGTTTGGTGTCAGGGTCCATGAGAGAAGAGTGGTAAGCCAGCATCTTGGCGGTGCCCGTGTTGCAAGCTAGACGAGGAGGTTGGGGTTCGAGTGCGGTGCTCGATGTTGATGTAATTTTAAACACCCCAAATCTCCCCTGTTCCCAAGATATCTATAGTAGTTATCAATCAGTAATGACCAGTCCACCTTAGTTGTATTATTTCATCAGTCTCTTGTAGTACACATTCTTGAGTAATTCTTTCCATGGGTTAATCCATCACTGTATGTAGACTTTCTGATCCCTATGTCAAACCATATAAACTTATTTTCTCATTCTCCTGAACACACTTTTTCCCCCTTCCCTGTATACTCTTTAAAAACTTTCCCTTTTCTTTGTGTCTACCACTTGATTTGGTCTGTATTCCTCTTTTCATGTGTCAGCCACTCATTTTACTGTTCCCTAGCTTTCTGTATTTCTTACTTTGCTTTATGTTTGTGTTCTTAGTGAAAAGGGCAAAAAAGTGAGTATTGTTCACTTAGGAAATGTTATTTTGGGGAGTAAAGAAGATGGGTATTTTAAAGGATTATTTAGAAAACCATCCATTCTAGTATACAAAACACTTCCTGGCTTCCTCACTCCACCACACCACTTGAAAGTTGGGTAACTACTCCTTACTCACTGTTCAGAGTATTCTGTATCTCTGCGTCTTTCTTTTTCATGGTCTTGACCCTGAGTCTCCACCTACTGTAGCCACTGAGCTTCATAGTCATAATCTAGGCTTTATAACTAACCCTCTATCGTCTGAGTTACCAGGATTTAACCTTCCAGTCCCATCTCCCTAGAGTTCTCTTACTTTTATAGCTTACTCCTTAGTGTTCTTGAACTTCAGCGTTAATTTCACAAGATCTTATGATTTCCTTTTTCACTATCCATCACTCCCTCATGTAGTTTTAACTCCTCTTCTCCATCATAATTCTGTGGTCCATCATTATAATTACTTCTCTGTACATCCTCAAGTCAAGCAAGAGCCTCTCTTGCTCCATCATGATCTCCTGAAAACCCAACTGCAGTTCAATTAAGCTTTCAGCCTAACCTATACCTGTAACCTCACAGCAGAATGTGACTGAAGAAAGGCACACAGTCAGGGTGACTGGTCTTACTTCACATCCATAGCAGTGAACCTTGGACTAGATCTGTTCCCACATACTCTGCCTTTCCTCCTCTTACTATGAATGAACAATCCCTACTCAGAGATAAGGCTGTCTGTAACTTGTGCATTTGGCTCTCTCCCTTCTCCCCTACTCAAGAACCCTGTTCCAACCATTCTTCCCTCAGTCTCTGGCACCATCCATTTTTTTTCCCATCAACTTGATCACTCACGTAAGCATATAAATGAATAGAATTCTTCCTTTTTGTGTGTAGTAAAATTGTACCAAAGAATTGTCTATATTCGTTTTCTTCAATTGCTTTGTTCCCATTGTCCTTGGAACTCTTTCCAACTAGGCTTTTAACCCCATAATTCCATCAAAAGTGCTTTGGTTAAGGATACCAAGGACAGGGATGCCTGGGTGGCTCAGTTGGTTAAGCGTCTGCCTTCGGCTCAGGTCATGATCCCAGTGTCCTGAGATTGAGCCCCGCGTCGGGCTCCCTGCTCAGCCAGGAGCCTGTTTCTTCTTCTGCCACTCCCTTCTGCTTGCGCTCTCAGTCTCTCTCTCAAATAAATAAATAAAATATTAAAAAAAAAAAAGGCTACCAAGAACATGCATGTTTCCAAAGTTAGTGGTCAATTCTCAGTCTTCATCTTACTTGGGTACTCAGCTGCATTTGACAGAATGGAATCCTAAATCCTACTTGCAACACCTTCTTCAATTAGCTTCTGGGACGGCATAAGCTCCTGGATTTCCTAGCCTCTTCATTTTCTTATTTATCCTGTTTGCCTGAACTTGAAAAGCTGGCATGCCTCAAGGCTCAGTCCTTAGGGGGAAAAATCATTTTTTCCTAGCTAGACTCCCTTAGCGATCTCATTCACTCTCATAACTTTTAAGACCATCTTTAACACTGATGGCTCCCATTTTTGTATCTTAAATACAGCTCTCTTTCCTTTTTTGTACTCTTCCATCCAACTTCTTATTCAACATCTCCACTTGATAGAGGTACCTAACAGGCACCTTAAGCTTAACCTGTCCAAAACTGAACTATCACTTTTCCCCTAAATTTTGTTCCTTCAAGACTTCCACTTTAGTAAAAGGTAGTTTCATTCTTCCAATTGCCCATACCCAAAATATTTGTCAAAACATAATTTTTTTAAGAGATAGGAACATGACATACAAATATAAAGTGAGCACTTGCCAAAAATTTATTAGCTCATGTATGTTGGAAACAGCAGGGTGGTAAAGCTGATACAACAAGAATAAAAAACTCAACAGAGAACTGATGCAAAGGAGAAGCAGAAATTATATAGTCAGTCAGGAAAGCAAGACAAATAAATTTGCTAAGCTGGAAACAAGAGTGGTTAATAATCTTCAAGACAATAAATCTGTTGAGGTTATCTTCTCTACTAGGTAGAAAATACTTGCATCTTCATTGGACAAAAGTTTACAAGTGAACATACAACTTCAGAGTAGTCAAGTTATTTCAAAATAATAAATAGTACGTCAACATTGGGTGCATGCCCTAGAGCATAAAGTCATCTCTGTCAGGGCCTGTGAAGCAATGGTCTAATATGTAAGGACACACAGTCATCCCTTTGTCTTATTTCCAAGTTTTAGATAATGTTTCTTAATGCCTTTAGCCATCCACGATTTCTTATTTTTACACTGTACATCATCAAATCTTGTTGACTCCAACTTCTATAATCAGAATCTAATCACTCCTCACTATCTTTACTGCTGTCAATCTGGTCTGAACCACCATTATTTCTTGCTTAGATTGTTGACATTCTTCCTGAATGGTTTCCCTTATACTTTCAAAATCTAGTTTCAATAAAGCAAACAGAGTGATCCTAAAGTAAAAGTTAGGATCGTAACACTTCTCTTGTTAAAATCTGAGTTTACATCTTACTCCCCACCCCCTTCCCTAAATAAAAATTAAAAAAAAAAATCTTTCCAGTGGCCTGTAACACCTTCCATGATCTGTACCTCTCTCCAAGATTATTATCTCTCTGAGATTGTCTCCTACAACACTCTGGTCACTTAAAATGTTCAGCCTCAAGGACTGTCTTGCTGTTTTTTTCAGCACCCTTAACATGCTTCTGTCTCAAGGCTTTTTGGACTTGTTCTTTATGCTTGGAATATTCTTCTCCCAGATACTCTCCTGGCTCACTCTCCACCTCCACTAGGTCTTGCTCAAATACCACCTTCTGAGTGAGACCTTCCCTGACTACCCTATTAAAATCCAACTCATTCCCCCACATTTCTGCCCCTGGCATTCCATTACACTTTTTCTGCTTTGTTTTCTCTATAATACATATTACCTTATGACATATATATTATTTATCGAAGGCAAATATTTTTGTTTTGTTAATCAACTTGTCCCAAAAGCCTAGAATAGCACCTGACACATGGAAGTTATTCCAATATTTTTGAATGAGTAAATGAGTGAATAGAGTATTAATTTTCCACCTATTCCTAGTACCATTTATTTTTTTCTTTCTGGATGGTCCATGTTAACTTTAAAATGAAGCTGTTACTTATTTCTGATTTCCATCCTAATCAGATTAAGACCAGTTACTGTCTACATTCAAGACACTGGGTTGGTCCTATGGGGGACACAAGGAAAATCAGACACAAGGATTTGCAATCTAATTAGGGATATAAGACTAGCAGATGAAAAGTTAAATGCTAAGAAAAGATATAAGTAATGTTTCAAACCAAAAAAATTGGCAAAATGTTAGGAAGCAGAAATATTTAATTACTAAAATAGTTTGCTTTCAATAAAATAAAAAAAATAAAATAAAATAGTTTGCTTTCTAAGCCTAATGCTTACACATTATAAAATGAAAAATTTATGGATGGTAAGGGATTTTCCAAAATAAAAGAAAGGAACTTAAATATACAAAATAATTAAGAAACTTCTAAGAGGTTACTAAATGGCACTGTTTTTGTAAAAAAACAAAACAAAACAAAACAAAACTAAGAAACATTGTGAGATGCAAATGTAAAGGAAAAAAAATTGTATTTCATGCTCTTGAGCATGAAGACCTTGCATGAAGACTTGTTTGGGGTAGAAGGCGACCCATTTGTTCATGTTCTCCCTTTCTCTTGTTCAGGATTTGTCTTTGTACTGAATTCCACATTCTGCTTATATTTCAAGTTCTCTCCTTCCTGTCTGGCCTTTCCCTACACACACACACACACACACACGCACACACACACACACACACCCTCCTGATTGTGTTTAGTGGAACGACCAGTTCTTCTGTAGCTCTGATCATAGAACTAGAAGCTTATTTACTAAGGTGTGTTTTGGTTTTGAACCAAGACCTCCCCCTGTGGTTTACCATTTTTGGTTCCCCAATCTTGTCACAAAAAGAAATTTTTAAAAATATATTCAGACTGTCCCTCTAGCCATAATCTAAGCATCTCAAAACCATATCTAGATAAGTTAGATCTCAATATAACTAGTGCCGCTCTGAAAAGAATGTGCTTTGCTTAAGGAAAATGTTTATATTTCATTCCCTGGCTTCTTCCAAAAAAGGTTTCAAGCTACTTAGGTAAATGGAGAACAATGAAAGCAGCTTTATCAGCACAGCTTGTTTAATTTCTTTTGGAAGAACATTGCTAACCTTTCTGCAGTATTTTAGTTGATACTATAGGGAAAAAATGCCATTTGTACTGAGAAGCTACCAAATATAGCTGAAGTCAGAGATAAATATAATGTACTTATTAAGGCTGTGTCCTCCTCACATTTTGAAATTCCCTGCCCTTAGGGCAGGCACCAAGCTGTCTACGTTTGATGCAATACTAACTTTATCAGTAATGTTAAATAAATAGGAAATAATGAATCCTTAGATTGACTGTGGCAGTTAAAAGACATGTTCTCTGTCAAAGTGATCATAAGCAACAAGTTCAGACAGACTTCTTTTTTGAATAACCAAATCTTTAGTATTTGTTTGCACAATAGACCTTGGTCTTTACATATAGTCAGCAAAAGATTGGACTTAAGTATTATATATTCAGGGTGCTTAACATTTGCTCATTATTTCTATGTTATAGAACTTCCCTTTATAAATGTAGGTCAAATGAAAATCATATCTCCTTTGCTTTCTCTAAAGTCATTCTTAATTTCTTTTTCTTTCTGTCTGTGCTATTTCTGCTTCCCTTGATGCTTAATGTTCCAAAGTAGTTGAAGAATGTCAAAAATATATTGCCCTAGATATGTACATTGCTAGCTATTATTATGCCCTGTCATCACAGTTCTTTCAATTCTAGGAAGAAATCTGATATAAATCTTGAGAATATTTCTTTAATATTAGGGCCAAATAAATCCCATATGCTAATAACAATAATGGATTAATTTTTATTACTAATGTTGTTTTTCAAAAGTGTTAAATTTTTGTCTTAGGAAATTTATTCCTTTACAAGTCTAATGAAGGTTTTGAACCTTCTTTGTAATGCTGATTTCTGAAGTCATCATCACAGCTTTGTTTATAACCTATGCCATTAATAATATTATTAGACCAGAAATTAATAACAATAATAATCACAACAAACTTTTATTAGGCATTTGCTGTACACTTAGCTCTGCTACATCTTTATGTTCATATGTCATTTAATCATTGGGAAGCACTAACATTAAATTCTTAATAGATAAGAAAGATGCAGTTTGGAAAGATCATTAAATTTGCTCTAGGTAATACAGTGAAAGTAGGTCATGCTGCCAATAAAAGTGGGAGAATAGGGAAACGAACATAAATCTGTTCCTGAACAAAGAACTTTGTTGTATGATCTCATTTAGTCTTCTTTTACATATCACAGAAGATAAGTGTAATATTATACCAACTGTACAGATGAAGAAACTGAGATAGTTAATACTTTACTCAAGATTGCACAGCCACTGAGTAACTAACTCTGTATTTATTGAATGACTCAGTCAACAAATACTTTTTGAATAGCTACTGTGCCTGGCATTGTACTAGGCTCTGGGTTTATGAAGATGACAAAAACACATTCCCTGTCCTGGCAGGGATTTATTGCCTAAGGAGAATCAAAATAAACACTTTTAGTGCTTAATAGAGGAGATATCCACAGGGCCCTATGAAAGCCCACTGGAGAGCAGTACTCTAATTCAGACTGAGTAAGATGGCAGCTGGTAAGAAGAAATGCTGCTTACCAAAAGATGTAAGTAATGTTTCAAACCAAAAAATAGATGAAATGTTAGGAAGCAGAAGTACTTAATTGCTAAAATTGTTTGCTTTCTGAGCCTAATGCTTAGACATTGAAAAATGAAAAATTTATGGACAGTAAGGTATTTTCCAAAATAAAAGAAAGGAACTTAAATATACAAAATAATTAAGAAACTTCCAAGAGGTTACTAAATGACATTGTTTTTTGTAAAAACAAACAAAGAAACTCATTGTGATATGCAAATGTAAAGAAAAAAAGTTGTGTTTCATGCTCTTGAGCATGAAGACCTTGCATGAAGACCTTCCAAAGTGAAGGATGAGTAAGAAGCAGTGAGATGAAGGGAGGGAAGAGAGGAAGGATGTTCTGGGGAGAAGGAGAAAAAAGCATGCTCAAAGTCTAAGATGAAAGAAGGTTTGACAATTTCAAGGAGTCACAGATGGGGCCAGCAGAATTAAATGAGAAGGAGACAGTAGGGAGAGGTGAGGCGAGGGAAGTAGCAGGCACGAGGCTGTGGAGCTCCTGGGATGCTATCCTAAGCTGCTGGACTGTTTATTCTGAAGGCAATAGCTACAAAATTAACAGATCACATCAGAAAGATCTGGCAGGTGTGGAGGTGAAGGTAGGAAGAGAAATAAAGCATGAAGCCACTGTGGTAGATGTTACAAAATGATACAGCTTAAACTAGATCATTGACTGCAGGAATTGAAGAGTGGGGTTGGGGGAGGTGCAAAGATAGTGAAGTAATAGAACTGACAATATTTGGTAAATGACAGGTTGAGGAGCCTGAGAGAAAAGGAGGATTTTAAGATGACTTCCAAGTTTCTGGGAGCTTTCTGTGTTTCATAGGTTTTGTGTAAAGAACATGTCTGTGTGATATGACTAAATCAGCTGCAGATGCTCTTTGACTAGCCTATTCACCATTAAAATTTTAAGTGATTGACTGTGGAGTTTTGTTTTGTTTTGTTTACTCTGAATTATATTCATTATACAGCTAGAGTAGTTCAGATGCCAAACAAACTGTTCCAATGTCTAAACTAAATGAATTAGCCAAGAGATGATTCCTTAATTCTTGTCACTAAAATTTCCACTTACTTTTTTTTAAATTGCAAAGTTGATGGATATGTATGTCCTGCACACCCTTGCCTACTTAGTGATAGAGCATCATACATTCAAACAGTAAAGGTGGAAAGAAAAAAATTAATATGTTGATAAAAAGGAGCATTTGAAAACTGCTAATTCAGTTAATAATTTTTTTTTTTCCTTACTCAAGTCCTCTGACTATGCATTCTGAAGTGATGATTACATAATCTGGGAATAAAAAAAAAAATGAGTCTATTTTTCCAAATCATGGATTTGTTTGGAGAATGAAGGTGGGAGACTTGGAATCCCGCAAAAGTACTCTATTCGTTCCTAAACACTATCCCAGATCTGAGAATTCTCTGGGAATCTCGGAGTTGGTCCCGATATGATGTGTTCTGGACTAGTGTAGAAGTACCTGTCCTGCTTAGAGGTATAGAGAAAGGAGATTTCAGCGTGCAGGTATTAGTGTTCTGTGTACTAGGTTTCTGAGAATTATTCAATAGTCAGCCCCTTCTAAGAATCCAAAGCCAGTAAAACTCCAGAAGGTAGATGTCCAGCCTTTTGTATAGAACTGTGGTGGGTGGTAGGGGGGGTTAGTTTTAAGTTGCCCATCTCAACACAGAACAGGTGGCAGGACAGGACAAATGAGAAAAAAGGTTGAAAGTTAACCCTCAAATCTTTTATCTCTATGGTTAAAGAAGAAATCCAATGAGTGGAGCAAGAAAGGGGCTTAAAGATGAGAGCCGGCATGCCTGCTGATGATCCCAGAGACACAGGGAAGGGGATTTGTAGCAGAGAATGAATGAGTCGAAGTTGGCCAAAGCTGGGCAATGATGATGGTTATTCTCTGGCTTTGTCTGAGCCAATGGAAGAATCAAGTAACCAGAGCCATGTCCACCGGCAGAGAAAGAACCATGAGCCAGGTGCTTCTCTGCGACAGCCAGAGTCTGTATAAGCTCCTCACTGTCACCTCAGAAACCTCAAATCCTCATCGACTAAAAATAAAAGGTGAGGGGGAAAGTTCTAAGCAGCATCCTGAAGTGACCGAGCTGTTTCCCAGAAGAAATCCAGTTTAAAAACCAGAAGTGACTGCGTCGTCTTGTCCTAAAGGAATCCAAGTTTGCACCATCAAATAGAATTAAGGCTCGAGGCCTAAGGGTGTTATAGAAAGTGTGGTTATATGAGGGTGGACTGTTCTGAGTATGATTGCAAAATTACTATCAGGGTGTGGGCTGCTGGTCAGAAGTTGATGATTCAGGGCTCATGCATTGTACAGAGTAGTGGAAAGAGTATAGACTTTAAAATAGACAGGTGTGATTCCTCCACTTGAAGATCTTGGGAAAAGTATTTTATTTCGCTGAGCTTTAGTATCCCACCACACCCCCCAGTGAAGTGGGTCTAAAAAAGAAAAAGAAACATGTTTTTGTAAAAATGTATGCTTTACCACACCAGAGAATCAGGCTGTTGCTCTACAGTGGAAAAAACACCAGACTGTAAGTAAGATGCCCTTGGCCTGTGTCATAGCTCTGCTGCATATTCAACAAGTGACTTTGTCTCCTTTTTATAAGATTATGAGCAGAATTAGATAGGATGGAAATTATCTCTTTCTTCAAAGTTTGAGGGAACTCATGAATATGAGCCCTGGCTCCAATGTGGGTAAATCTTTAATTCCTATTATGAATGATCTATGTAGGCTTTATAATCCATTATTCAATTCTGATGATTTATATTTCCTGAGAAAAGCATCCATTTCACTGAGATTTTAAATTTATTTGTAAGCATATGTAGGCAATATTTTCTGAAACATTTTAAATTTCCTCTTCGTCTATTTTCATATTTCCTTTTCCTATTTTTAGATTTTTTGTTTTTCTACATTAGATTTCTGAGTGTTTGGTCAATTTTATTGCTTTCATTTCAAAAGGCCAGCTGTGTTTTCTTTAATTCCTCTTTATTACTGTTTTTTTTTATTTTGTTTTTTGTGTTAATTATTTCCCTTTCCTTGCTTTTCTTGGGCCTTTAAATTTCTCTTTTAAAATTCTTGATTGGACATTATTTTAAATATGTTCCCTCTATTCCATTATGTGTAAGATTCTGATAAAGATTGTCATTTTTTTTTTTTAATGTTGGTAGAATTCACCAGTGGCACCATGTGGTCTTGGCCTTTTCTGTGCTGGGAGATTTTTGATTCCTAATTCAACTTTTATTCTTGTTATTGGTTTAAGAATATTTCCTATTTCTTGCATTCCAGATCCGTGATTCAATCGTGGTAATTTGTGCATTTTTAGGAATTATCTGGTTTTCTTTCTAAGTTTCCTGATTTGTTAGTCTATAATGGCTTATAGTAATCTGTTACCACATTATGAATTTCTTTGGTTATCTATTGTATTGTTTTCCATTTCTCATTTTGGTTTTTGACACTTCTCCCTTTTTTTTCTTAGTTAATGTATTTAAAGCATTGCCAATTTTGTTTATTTTTTTGGAAAAAGTGGTCATTACTTTCAATGTTATGTTATTGTTTATTCTGGTCTCTATTTTACTTATTTCTGATTTTCCTTTGTTATTTCCTTCCTCTATTAAATTTCACTAAGGTTCTTCTTTTTCTAGTTCCTTGTGGTGTAATGTTAAGTTGTTTATTTGAACTTTTTTTTCTTAGTACAAGGATTTATAGCATAAATTTCACTCTAACATCTGCTTTTGCTGCATCCCATAGGTTTTGGAATATTGTGTTTTCTTTTTCTTTTGTTTTGAGACATATTTTGATCTGTCGTTTGATTTCTTATTTGACCCATTGTTTGCACAGTAGTGTATTGTTTAATATTTATGTATTAAATATTTAATATTTACATTATGGATTTTCCAGCTTTGTTTTCTTGTTGATCTTTAGTTTTGTACCATTGTGGTTGGAATATATGCTTTTCTTAAATTTCACTTTTCTTAAATTTATAATATTTGTTATGTCTCTTTTTATGTGATTTAACCAGGGGATTGTTCTGTGTGTACTTGAAGAAAAAGGTTGAAGAAATGTACTTGAGAAAAAAGGTTGTACTTTCTCTTGGATGGAATGTTTTATATGTATCTTTTGAACCAAGTATTCTTCAAGTAAAAAATGTTCCTGTTGAAAAAAAACCCAAAACTTTAACTGAGGGTACTCTTTTAGAATAAAGCATATCAGAGGGGAAGTGTGGGAGAGGAATGTGAAATAGGTGAAGGGGATTAAGAGTACACTTATCATGATGAGCACTGAGTGATGATGTATGAAAGTAGTGAATCACTATATTGGACACCTGAAACTAATATAACACTGTATGTTAAGTATACTGGAATTAAAATTAAAAACTTAATTAAAAACATTAAAAATAAAATTCTCAAATTGGACATGATTTTCATTTATTTTTCTCTATTTTAAAATAATAAACATTTAAGAATGTAAATTATTAATGAGTACTATTTTTTTCATTTACTTTATTAATAAAGTATTTAAGGCCATGAAATTAATTATAGTTTATCATGTTTAGATTTGATATGTGGCATTTTCAACTTTATTATTTTCAAAATAGTTTGTTATTGACACAGTATTTTGAGCTTTTAATTCTCTAAGCAATTTGATTTAAAGAATATTATAGTAATATGTAAAATTTCTATTTTATAAGATTATATAACCTTTTGCTATGAGGTATTTGGTCAATGCTTATAATTGTTCCATTGACATTTGAGATACAGGTGTATTTTTTGTTGCTAAAACAACATAATGTTTGAAAATGTAACTAGTAATTTTTTTTAAAAGTAATAGAGCTATTTATTATGTTCTGACATATCTCTTACTTTTTACAGACTGACAATGGATTGTTAAAATCTTGTACTATAGTCATTATATCTATTCCTCTTTTATATTTCTAGTTGTGTTTTTCTTGATGTTTTTTATGCTATATTATTAGTGTATCTGTTTTGCTTTGAGTTTAGATGTTGCCTTTTATCAATCAAAAATGACCTTACTTTAATACTTTTTATCATATGTTTGACTTTGGCTAACGTTAAAATTGCTTTATTTTTTGCTTTATTTGGAGAGCTTAATTCTTTACTGCTGTATTTCTTTGCATATTTATGATCATCTTTATAGATTACACCAGGAGTGTTTTTCTCCTTGCACAATCTAACCCATTATTCAGTAAGGAATGAAAATGCTCCCTTGAGTGCAGGGTTATTAAATGTTTCCCCTGATTTTCACATGCTGTGTTATTAAACATGCAATATCTGAATATATCTAGACCTTCATCCCAATTTCAGCACTTTTCCAACTGTTTTCCTTTCAACAGCCTATTTCTTTCTGATTTTGATTAATTATAAGATTGATGTGGGGGGGATTGTTAAATTAAAACCACTTATTAGTAGAAGGCCTTAGGTTCTTCAACTATTTTCTTCACAGGCTTGAAATAAAATAGGCTTGATGACAAGAATTTTTGCTGTTTTCTTTTCATCTATGTATGAAAAATGATCATTTTGCAAGCTAAAGAACATTTAGTCCTTTGAAACAAAACTAAGTAAGAGTCCATGAAAGGCGAGAGGTGCCCTACACAAACAAGAGGATTAGAATGGGAGTTAACTGCTCTTTCTACCCCATCTGCTTTCCAAATGTGGATCACTCCTTCAGATCTGCATAAAATAGAAAAAGTGGGCAAAGTCACAGGCTCATTCTTGTTCGGAAAACCTTTATTACACTTGTCAGCCAAAGCTGCAGTCATGCTGACCATTGAAAGAGACTATTTTCCTTATTCACAGCTTGTGATTACCCAGGTAGATTTCTTCTAAAATTTGAGATCAACAGTAATGTAATTTCTGAGTTCCAAATCAATAGCTTCCTTTCTGTCTTTCCTTTTCCAACTAAATTGGGAGAAAAATGATATAGATCTTCTCTAATGAATTTATTTATGGAAGATTTTCTTCTCTCTATATACTGTATGCTTTGGTTTAATTCCTAATGGATTTTGTATTCACTGTAAGAACCTTTCTCAAATGAGGCAGAGGTTAAAGTTCTCTAACATGAAGACAAGTAAGCATTGACTCATTCTAATATTTCATATCTTTGCAGTTTTTAGATCTTTATTTTTGACGTTTAGTCTCTCTTGCCAGACTATCTCACCCAGAAGACAATTAAAGAGGAATGATTTTCCTAAGCAGTCACAAAGGACATAATTTTTTAAAAGAAACTATCCACAATTTTTAAATGGTTAACTTTTTTGTATTTGATTGGTTAAAAAATCACCCTTTTAGATCCTTGTCCTAAGATCTGTTTCTTTGTCTTCAGCTCTTTTTATTGGTTACTTTTTATAAAAAAAAAAAAAATTGAAGTACAATTGACATATAACATTATATTAGTTTCGGGTGTATAATATAATGATTCAATATTTGTATACATGCCAAAATGATCACTGCAACATGTCTAGTTACCATCTGTCACCACACATACTTACAAATTTTTTCTTGTAATTTCTTTCAAGATCTACTCTCTTAATAACTTGGAAATATGTGATACAGTATTATTGACTATAGTCACTGTGCTGTACATTACATCACCATGACTTATTTATTTTATGATTGGAAGTTTGTACCCTTTGCTCTCCTTCTCCAATGTTGCCCACCTCCCAACTCCCCTCCCCTCTGACAACCACCAATCTGTTCTCTGTATCTATGAGCTTTATTTTGTTTGTTCATTTGTTTTGCATTTCAGATTCCACATATAAGTAACATCACATGGTATTTCTTTTTCTCTGTCTGACTTATTTCACTTAGTATAAAACACTTAAGGTCCATTATTGCTGTCCCAAATGGCAAGATAGTATTCTGTGTGTGTGTGTGTGTGTGTGTGTGTGTGTGTGTGAGGTATAGTTGATACATGATGTTACATTAGTTTCAGGTGTATAATACAGTGGTTCAATAAGTCTATAAATTATGCTGTGCTGGGGCACCTGGGTGGCTGAGTCCGTTAAGCATCCAACTCTTAATTTTGGCTCAGATCATGATCTCAGGGTTGTGAGATCGAGCCCTGTGTTGGGCCTTACACTCAGTGGGGAGTCTGCTTGACTCTCTCTCTCTCTCTGTCCCCCTCAACTCTCTCTAAAAAAAAAATTATGCTATGCTCACCACAAGTATAGCTACCATTTGTCACCCTACAATGCTATTATAATAACCATTGACTATATTTCCTATGCTGTGCCTTTTATCCCTGTGATTTATTTATTCCATAATTGGAATTTTGCTCTTCTTTACCTGTTTTGACATCGCTACAACCCTTACCTCTCTGGTAGCCATCAGTTTGTTCTTGTATTTATGGGTCTGTTTCTGCTTTTTACTTGTTTGTTCATTTGTTTTTTGTTCTAGATTCCACATATAAACGAAATCATATGGTATTTGTCTTTCTTTGACTTATTTCACTTAGCATAATACCCTCTAGGTCTGTCTATGTTGTTGCAAATGGCAAGACCTCATTCTTTTTATGGCTGGTAATATTCCATTGTGTGTATATACCCATTTTCTTTATCCAGTCATCTATTGATGGACATTTTTGTTGCTTCCATATCTTGGCTAAATTTTGGGGGAAACTTTGTGCTGTTTTCTGTGGCTGTGACCAATTTACATTCCTACTAGTGATGCATGAGGTTTCCTTTTTCTCCACATCCTTGCTAGCACTTGCTATTTCTTTTCTTTTTTTTTTCTTAACAAAACAAATCCTAACAGGAATGAGGTCATATCTCATTATGATTTTGATTTGTATTTTCCTGGTGATTAGTGATATTGAACATCTTTTCATGTGCTTGTTGGCCTCTGTATGTCTTCTTTGAAAAAATGTCTGTTCAGAATCTCTGCCCATTTTTAAATAAGATTTTTTTTTTGTTATTGAGTTTGTGAGTACTTTATATAGTTTAGATATTAACCACTTATTGGATATATTATTTGAAAATATTTTCTCCCGTTCAGTAGGTAGGCTTTCATTTGATTGCTGGTTTCCTTTGCTGTGCAGAAGCTTTTTACTTTGGTGTACAAATGGTCCCCGACCTACAATGGTTCAACTTATAAATTTTCAACTTTACAATAGTGTGAAAACAATACCACATTCAATAGAAACTGTACTTCAGATTTTGAGTTTTGATCTTTTCCCAGGCTAGTGATATGAAGTATAATACTCTCTCATGATGCTGGCAGTGAACCTCAGCTCCCAGTCAGTCAGGTGAATCACAAGGGTAATCATCTAATACACTTACAATGATTCTGTATCCATACATGCATTCTGTTTTTCACAATATTCAATAAATTCCATGAGATATTTGATACTTTATTATAAACTAGACTTTGTGTTAATGATTTTTCCCAACTGTAGGCTAATGTAAATGTTTTGAGCATGTTTAATTAGGCTAGGCTGAGCTATGATGTTCACTAGATTAGGTATATTAAATGCATTTTTAACTTGCAATGTTTCAGTTGATTATGGTTTTATCAGGACATAAACCCATTGTAAGTGAAAGAAGATCTGTGGTCCCATTTGTTTATTTTTGCTTTTGTGTCCTTGCCTTTGGAATCAGGTCCAAAAAAATCATTGCCAAGACTAATACTAAGAAACTTACCACCTATGTTTTTTTTCTAGGAGTTTAAATTTTTCTGGTCTTGCATTCAGGTCTTTTTTTAAAATTAATTTTTGTATACAGTGTAAGGTAGTGGTCAAGTTTCATTATTTTGCATGTGACTGTCCAGTTTTCTCAGCACCACTTATTGAAGAGACTGTCCTTTCCTCATTGTATATTATTGTCTCCTGGTTACATTTTCTTATATTTTAGTAATTTCTAATTACTTCCAGTTGATGGTTTCTTAAGAATCTGTCAGAGCTGAACAATGGATAAGGGAAAATATTCTTATCATTAGCAAAGCTCTTTCTGTACACAGGGGCCACAGAATGTTAGGGTGGGCTTCAAAGAATACACAGATCACACATATAATGAGATAGTGGCAAGCAAATAATTAATTAAAAGCCATAACAACATTATAATGAACATTAAAAACATACATCTAAAAACATTTCAAAGACCTGGAGAACATACCAGCTCAGAGAAAATACTAACACAGAGATATTGTGCTTGTGACATAAGTGATAAAAGTTTGTCTTTATCTGGTTTGTTGACTATTGATATTTACTTGCCTCAAATTGCTTACTTACTAGGAATATAGTGTTAATTAGGCCAAAGCTACAGGTTTAATTCCAGTGTGAGTTGTTTAGACAGAGTGATGTATTGGGTCAGGCAGAGGACTAGGCATCTTTCCAAAGGCATCGCTTTCCAGGACCATGACTGTATTTATTAGGCAATTGACTGGAGAAACCTGTTAAACTTTCTGAGCCTCAGATTCCTCATCTGTAACATAGGGACAGTCGTCTCTTGCCTTTCAGTCTCAAAGGAGTATGACATAGCAGGGAGATAATGTAGTTGAATATTCTCTTTACAACTGAACAATGTGACACAAGTAAAACTTATAGATTAGTGCTATTCTAGTCATATATTACAATCTCCATTGTCTTACAAACCCTGCCTCTAATGTGCAGGGATGGCCAATCATTTCCATTTTCTAGACTGCCCTATTTTCAGTAGTGAAAACCCCATGTTCCCGGGAAACCCCACTATTCTGGGAAAACTGAACCATTGTTCACCCTATAATATGTAGGAGTCTGTACTTTATAGGATATAACTAATTCTCAGTTCAGTTGTGGTTTCCATCTTGAATAGCATGTTCATTAATTCACTCACTCCTCATAAATTTTAGATCATCCACAATGCAACAGCACTTTTCAAGACAATGAGCATATAATGGTAAACCAAACAGATTGGGCTTCTGCCCTCGGAGAAAAGGCCATTCTATTCCGAGAGAGAGAAATTAAAGCAAGAAAAAGAACAGGCTTCTATGAAAGACAATAGAAAAGAGATCTTTAGACTATCTGAATGAAAGAAAAATTGCTTTTAGATACTACAAAACAAAAATGGAAATTTTTTGAGAATAATTAGAAGCAGAGAATTGATGTATGGGGAAAAAGGAGGGACTTTGCTGAGTAAAAAAGTAGTGGTAAATGTTGTTGCAGTGTGGCTGCAAAAAAGATAAAGGTAATGAAGGCAAAGGACACCATAGTCATGGATCAGTCAGCACTCTGAGAAGAGAGCAAATGAGTCTTGTATAAGAGGAATTATTATAATCAAGTCAAATTATTCCAGTATGTTCTGGGGTGTTTGAAGACATCTGTCTCGGACTTAGAACTGGCAAAACCTATATTCAAAGAAAGAGGAACCTATGTGGTTGTGTTCCCCTTAAGGCTTCCTCCCCAAACGGACTTCCCCCCCGAAGGAGCTGAATTCCTCTGTGCTCTTGAGTGCCACCAGCAGGTAATTGAAGAGTAGAATAAACAAAGTCAGAGCCTCTAAAATGGTGGATGTCAGCACATGAGTTACTTTATCTAATTTTACTGTTAATCTAATCATATCAATTATTATGATTCAATCAGAGGACTATATCTAATAGAATGGATAATTCTGTTTTAATTTTGCACTTATAAATTGGATGAAATAATGGAATAAATCTTTTTTTTTTTTGATTACTTTGCTGATAGGTGTATAGGGCAGCCCCTTTGAGAGCTTTAGGTCCGCAAATCTCGCTCTTGCCATAGAATTAGGACTTACACGACTATGTTTTTTTGAGGACTTTCCCTCTCTACAATATGCTCTTCTCTAATTTTTAATTTCTTTTTGAAATATGCATGCATACATTTTTGTACATTTCTGAAAATAATCATATTTTACATTTTTAAATGTTAGATTGGATATTGAGCAATTGATGTGCATGCATTACTATTATAAACAGAAAAAAATCAAGATTAAAGAGAGAAATTCTTATTATTAGAGAGTAATTTTTTAGATTAAATACATGATTCTCAGTTGTTTTTTTTAAAACATTAGTTACTCCTACCTCTTTTTGTGGACCCCACATTTAGAAAGTCTGAACACTCAAATAATGAAGTGTTTTTCCATTTTTTATTATTTTCACATGTATGATTCAGAACTTCTGCCTTGAGATATCTAGAGTTACTTGATAAATTGCTGTAATTCCAGCCAATTACAAGAAACAATCACATGACATGTTACTGGTCAGTAAATGTTAAATTAGGTGTCAGAATAGAAAAGTAGTAAAATTGCTAATAATTTGTTGATGGAAAAAGTGTTATTTTAAGTTTCCTTGAGGTAAGAACCATTGTATTCAAGCAACTATTTTAATTTAAATAATACTTTCATTTCAAGTTAATACTATTTCAGAGTCCACAAACTATCAGCAGCCAGTTGTATCTTTCTAAGAACTAAAGATACAATGCTACCCACTTATTTTTTCACACTTAGCTATATACTGCTTTGCCATAATTCGTGTTTGTTTATAGATGTATGTGTGTCTTGCCTTCCTAAGAAGGTCCATTTGTTCCTTTGTCCATTTATCCCTTCATCCATCTAGAAATCCTTCAGTAGTAGGCATGGTGTCAGGTACAGAGGAGTCAGAAGAAGATACAGCTATTTCATTAAGGGGCTCAGAGTTTAGAAGAGCTCATGGTTTCTGTAACGTAGTAAATTACCTGACAGACACCATGGAAATAAAGGAAAAGTGTTGCAGATATTGGCTTGCATAAAGTTAACATCTTTACATGACATTTTATTTTTTGATTTTTCCTTCTCAGGACTTGTTCCCATAAGTAGTTATGATAAAAATGAGATTAAACTGAACCATTGAGTATCCCCTACTTGGGCCTATTCCAGAGTGGCTCATAGAAAGAAAGAAAAGGAAGGAAGGAAGGAAGGAAGGAAGGAAGGAAGGAAGGAAGGAAGGAAGAAAATAAGAAAGGAAGGAAGGAAGAAAGGAAGAGAAAGAAAAAAGTCAGATTTTGGTAAACATTAAACAGATTAGCTTAGTGAGCTACCTCATACTTTAGTAAATAATTGACATTTCAGACTTTAAGAAAAATGTCAAAGCTCCTTTTGCAGTTGTAAGAAATCAGTCTTCAGCTGGGGAAGTGCCTTTTTAAAGGAAAACATTGCTTGTATTTGAATGAGGAGGGGACATCTTTAAGGTAAATCTAATACATTTTGATCAGAGACTTACGCTTTTCCAACCAGACTCATTAACTATGCATTTGGGGCCAGAAGAATGACACAGAGTGCCAGGGCTTACCTGAGGACACAAAAGGAATACCAACTTCCTAGACTCTTAAAGCCATTTGAGTTATCCAATTCTAAGAACAGAAGTAATTTCAGGTCATGTCAAAACCACAGAAGTGGCATTCTTCCATTTAGCACTCTCCTTACCTCTCTCAATGTTGTGAATTTGGTTCATTTATTTGGTCTTTTATGCCTGCCTAAACTGTTATGTTCAGGGATACATACATGTAAATGTATATAAACTCACAAATAATTACATATTTAAATATATTTAGAAATTTAAATGATGTCCTATTCTATAAGCAGATTGCTCCAATTTCCCACCAGTATGACCTGGTCTAGGTCTGGAAATTAATAATAGCTAAAATACTTTTTGTGAGACATTATGCTTAGTGTGCAACATGGGCTTTTCTCACTTAATCCTTATAACTACTCTGTATGGTTTGAGATATGCTCAAGAAACTAAGACTAGCCCAAGGTTTCAGAAAAGTATGTGATAGTGCTATGATTTGAAAACTATTGCCATTCACTTTAGCTGACAATAATCGCAAGACAAAACTTGGTTAGTTTTAGAAATTAAAGATGTGCCTAATCCTTGAGCACTTTGGTACTGTTTTCTTTACATATGCAGAGAATTCATGTTACCCCTTCTGGCTAGACTGCTATTTCCTCTTAATCCTTCACTGGGCAAACTTTCTTGCTAATTTTTCAAGTCACAGCTCAGGATTACTTCTCTGAAGAAGATATCCGTGGCAACAAAAACCTGGCTGATTTCTTTTCTAACACTCTGCCCATAGCTTTTTCTCAAATTCTTTAAACTCTGTTCACAATTGTATGGTCAGCTTCTAATATGGACATGTCATGGAATAAACATTTGTTGAATGAGTGGACTAACGAGTAACCCACGTATCAAATTGTTCTGAATTAGGTTAGAATTATATGTTGGGCATGCAAAATGTTGCAGCAAGGGATGAAAGAGTGAAAATATCCTGAAGAACAAGCATAGCTGATTTATGAGGCATAATAGTTTGAGGAGATCAAACGTAACCATAGGAGAAAATAGTATCTATTTAGAAAGCAGAAACAGCATGAGTGAGACAAACTAAACGTCTAATTGCTGAGAGCGTGGGGAGTAAAACAAGGACGAGGTAACACAAAACTAAACTGGAGAAATTTCCTGGAGCAAACAGTTAATCCCTTAATTTCCCTTTCTGAAACACCTAGGTGTTTTGGAACTAATGTTGATCATAGAGTTCAGTTGTGTTCTTAAGCCATGGTGCAGCCACAAGCAGACTGAATATTGTTGTCTTTTTTAAAAGCAGTATGTAAATGACCCTATCAATATGCTAAACATTAGTTCGCCAACTGCTTATTTTTGCAGTCCATTAGAGAAGAAAATTACCCCATTCATAGAATGTTTCATTTCCTTGTCCACAGAGCTGATAGCTAAAGCATAGGTCTTGCTGACATGGCAATTTATTTCAGAACAGTAAGAGGAAAACCACATAGTACATTGTCTAAGTTATTGAATTCTTACAAAATCAAGGTAGAGGTCAGAAGTAGGATGGAATCTTCTACCAATAGATTAGAAAGAAATGCTAGTACGATGCTTACACAATGATGTGATGAGAAGATACCAAACTGGGCTCCGTCTTCCCTGTCTTCCTACCTTGGCCTCACTCTGTTGTGAGGATAGTGGGCAAAATGGTGTCTCCACCGTTACCTCCAACTCTAAAATCTAGCACTGTCCTGCTTTTTGACATTTCTTGCTCCAATTGACTGCCCTTTAGTCATTTTGTTGGTTCTCTATGTGCTAAGTAGCAAACATTCTCTCATCATATAGTGCAACTTCTTGTTAGCAGTTCCTGGATAAGAATGGTTAAAAGCAGGCTTTGGAGATGGTTAAATGGTACATTCATTGGAGTTTGCCAACTACCAACTATGTGAATTCAGGTGAATTTTTCAACTTCTGTAAGCCCTGCTTTCCCCATCTGTAAATTGAGGTTAATAATGGAACCATGCTCATAGGTTTGTGGCAAGGATTAAAAGAGATTGTATACAAAGTGGTATATATTTATTGACTAATAAGAATTGTTTCTTATACATTTATTAACTAATAAGCATTGTTTCCTTATTCTTGTTAATTTTGTAGGAAAAGATGTTTAGTTTCAGATATTTGGAATTTTATGTGTGAATTCCAATTATTATTTACATGTTCTTTCCTATTATCCCAGAGTAAAAGAGGAAATTACTTTAAAAATAAAATTTAGTCATAATTTATAAACATTAAATTGCTATGCTGTATACTTGAAACTAATATAACATTTTGTGTCCAATATACTATATAATAAATAAATAAATAAAGAGTTTAGTCAATGATTATAGGAACCACATATGTAGTCTAATTGCTATATAAATGCTATAATGTTGTTTTTTTTTATACTGAGACCCCAATTAACTTCAGTTGAATATCTGTGAAGTATGAATCTCTGCTAATTCTGGACAGAACAATTGGATGCATCATAAAGTATGCTGTTAAATAAATCATGGTTTCTTCCAGTGATGGGGCAGCATGCTATCATAAAAATGGGCAAGCATGTTGTTATGTTATTTTGCTTGTAAGGTGATTCCAAGATCTTGGCCATTTGCTTTGAATGGCAAACTTTAAACACTCTCATTAATTATATGTGGACTTTGTTGCTTTGCTAAATTATATTTACCACAATTAATGATTTTTTATTGTGTCTATAGTTTCTTTATGCTTTCCACTTTTCTCCCTGGAGATAGTGCTTTTTTGCATTAGTGATCTTATGCCACAAAAGGGATTCTTCCAGGAGCCAATTATCTGCTGTTTTGGTAAAGGCAGCCCATGATCCTGAGGCAGTTTCATAAACAGCATTAATTTCATGGATTGTTTATTCACAGTGATGATTTCCTAAAAGGGGTCTAAGATATGAAATCCTGTATAAAGTAGATAACCAAAGTCACTTGGTTGCTTACTATAAATGTCTATGTATGTTAGGGGTTGGAACTAATATGGAAATTTCTTTCACATACCAGATTCTTTATGCATGTTATTTATTATCCACAACTACAACCCTGGCTAGTTAAATTGTATACATTTTGCTTTTATAGATGTTTATGCTGAAGCTCAATGAGGTTAAGATAGCTTGCCCAGTACACACAGGTATGTAATCCAGTAAGCATTTGAACCCAGGTTAATTTTATTCCAGAATATATGGTGTTTCCAATATGCCACCATGGCAAGTATTAAGCACTCATCTCCTGCTGGATGCATGATTTTTAAAATAACTCTGTAAAATAGGCACTACTACTCAAAGCAAAAATGAAAGGAAACACTAAGAAAAGGGTTGTTTAATTCAAGAATAGAAGTTCCAAAGTGAGTCAAACAAAGCTGATTCAGTGAAGAGGCTTTCATTCATTCATCGGATAACTGCCATTCATTCACTGATAATTATATGATGCAGTCATACTCTGTGGCAGCACTGAGCGGGGTGCCAGGGGGTCCATAATGAACAGAAGCCAGAATAGTTCTTGTATTCAAATTGCTTAGATCTTATTGAGAAGAGATATCAATAAAATTATTTTAAAATTATATTATTGCATATATTAACTATGATCCATGTTTTAACTGAAAAATATAGGGGCCTATGAAATTATAATAAGGGAATATGGACTTATATTTGCTACAGGAGGACAAATTTAAAATAATGAAAACACAAAAGGATCTTACCTATTATATATATTTGAATATTCAGATTTGTAATGATGAGGTAATGATGATATAAACTCATGTAATTGAGCTTATGTTTTTTAATAATCAGAGTTACACATAAATACTTTCTAATTTCACTGTGACTATATTAGAATGGTGGGATTATGGGAATTTTTTTATCTTTTTTGTTTTCCATTAGGAGAAATTTTTGGTGGCATGTTTTTTAAGAAAAAAGTGGAAGCAAAATGATTTCACATATTACAAAATTTCCTAAGAATTCTAACTGCATCTTGGAAAACACTGTGGCATGTGCACGTGTGTGTGTGTGTGACCGTGTGTGCTGTGTAGTATGATTTTTTTTTTCCCTTCCTTGTTTTTGACTAAATGAACTTTGTACTTCTGATATGCCTCATCTTCAGTTTTGGAGGTTAGGGTCTACAGCTGCATCTCAGCTGTAATGATCTCCTTTCCCGGTTTCTGGCTCATAGATTTGATTAAAAGGAAAATTGAAAATATATTCAACCTTGAATTAATGCCTACAAGATTAGCGCAAGTCTATGGAACTCAAACTTCTAAGGTACCAGCTCATTTCTGCTTTTGCTAAGCTTGAATGCAAAATGAAAATGAAAATTATTTTGTTGATCATATATTTGCAATCCTACCAATCCTGGATCAGAAGAATTTTGCATTAGGAGACATTTTCAGTGTCATATCTTAACTTACATGTATCTAATTACAAATTAGATATATATAATTTATATACACTACACATAGAGCCATATATATATGTGTGTATATATATATATAGTAAGTGAAATATATTTTTTATCTTTTTTCCTGAAGTTTATCAATCTTACTTAAAATATATTTATTACCTTTCATATTAGAAAATACTTGTAACATGTTTACTATAGAAATTTTAACAAGGCAGGTAAGAAAAAGAAGAAACTAATAATCATTCATAATCCCATCACACAAAGATAGACTATGTTTCTATTTTTGTACATGGCATTCTGGTACTTATATATACATATTTACTATATATACATATTTATGCACAATAAATACATACACATTTATCTTATAACTATAAGATAGTATTTTATGATCTTATTTTCTTATAATTATATCTTCCAATTCTTTTTTTTTTTTTTAAAGATTTTTTTTTTTTTTTTTTTTTTATTTGAGAGAGAGAGAATGAGAGAGAGAGAACACATGAGAGGGGATAGGGTCAGAGGACGAAGCAGACTTCCTGCCGAGCAGGGAGCCCGATGCGGGACTCGATCCAGGGACTCCAGGATCATGACCTGAGCCGAAGGCAGTCGCTTAACCAACTGAGCCACCCAGGCGCCCCTATATCTTCCAATTCTTTTAACAGCTGTATAACATTCTGTTACATCATCTTTATTGATCAATTAATCTCTTAGTGCAGGACTTTCAAGTGGTTTTCACTTTTTCACTATTGTATACAATGCCATCCTTAGAGAAATTTTGAAGATGGAGTTTAGATGTAGTTGCATATATAGGTTAAGGAATACCTGGCTAGAAAATAAACAATGTTCCCCACCTCTACTTCCCTCCCTCCCTCCGTATATATGTACCAAATCCATCCTCAAAAAGACTTCTCAGGCAGTTTAAAAAATAAGCTGAATTATTTTAATATTCAGGGAAATCATATAGGTATTGGCTCTCTGATTTGGGGATGTATTTTTCTGTTTTCTTTACACCACTGCAGGGCATAATTTAAGTTAAAAAATACAAATAAAGCTGATTTATTCTTGAACATTCTATGACTAAAATTATGAATACACCAGACCATCACCAAATGAAGATAGCAAGTGATAGAGACTCAGAATGTTAACATAAAATGGAGTTGTAATATAAAGGCTTAAAGAATGCTGGCTCCATCTCTCCCCACGGACTCTACATTCTCTTCTGTCTCTTTCATATTTAGTTGACCAGCATTCCTGATTGAAAAGTGATAATTACTTTTCTGTTGTTGTTTTTTGTCTGACCATGGATATAAATCCACAATAAATCGCTAAATCTGAAAACATAACATTGAGGAAGACAACCAAAGTAAGTTGTTTTATGTGTGTGACATTAAAGAATTGGAAGTTGGTTAGCAGGAACTCTGTCCCAATTTGTTTACACATCTCTGATGGGGTTAATATATAGGGGCTAGTGCAAATGAGTGTTAAATAGCCTCGTAATCATGGCCCGAGACGAGAGAAACGGAGCTGACGTCCTGACATTTATTTTCAAAATAGCTGAACGTTTTCCAGGCACATTTTGTCAGTTCTACTGACAAAAGTTCTTCTGTTAACCATTTAGAATGAAATTCTTCTCCACATGACATAATTGAGGATCCACCTTAGAACACTGAGAAATAAAGACCTTTTCAAATTCAGATGGACTTTTTGTCTCTCAGTTTTTATTTTATGAAGACACTGAGCTTGAAATGTAGTTCTGAATATTTGTGAGTGTAAGAGAGTTGGAGAGCTAAAAGGCCCTTCAGTGATAGCTGCTGCATAGATTGTTTTTATTTTTAAGTCAAAATAAGTACATGAAGAATTGGTTATTGTATTGATTTTTTTTCCGTGAGCCTTTCAGTATTTTATATTTTATACTGATAAAGTATCAGCTGACAGTGAGGGTTATCTAAAAAATAGTGCAGCTGGTTTTAAGCCTAAATAAACTTTCAGCTTAGCACAGCTGTTAAGAGTTTAGATAGTGAACTAGAATAAAAGTTTTTCTGGCAGAGAAAACTTGGGGTACATGTGGGGACATCATAACAGAAGGGTCAGATAAAGTATGCCTGAGAAGATCATGAGTGCACTAGGCTGGGGGCCAAGGAAAGTCAAGGAAGGGCTTGGCATTAAGAAAGTCACAGGACCACATTGTGAGGAGGATGGAATGAAGAGAGAGAAATTAAGAAGCAATTGGAGACCCTTGATTATTTTTCTCACCTGGAGGGAGTAGCTGAGAAAAATAATAATCAAGTGCTTTGCAGTAGTTTGGGAAATTCATAGACAAGACAGGACAATTTAGTCTAATTCTTTAAAATAAAAATAATGAGGAACAGTCAGGATTTTGAGGAGCTTAAATATCTAAATAAAGTGGATACCTGACCCAAATAATTTGAGTGCATTGTGCAAAATGCAGACCCAAACCACACCGCCATCTTTTTTTTTCAATTATATGGCAAAAGTCCTTTTTTATACTTTCCATTCTTTCAATTTACCTATAACTTGAAATTTAAGCAGGGTTTAGATGACATAATCCGTCAACTTGGGACAGATGGGGAAATTAATTATATGCATATCCTAGGACCTTTCCTAACATATTATTTGACCATTTACTTTCAACATAATTTTAAGATATTTAATTTATATTACTTAGTGAGTTAGATGTCTTTACCAGAAGAAAAAAAAAACAAAATTAAAATAAAAATATAACTTAATGACACCTAGTTTTCTAACTTGATGTGGTAAATTATTATTTTAATATTTTTTACATTGAAAGGTCCCTCTAATTGCTTCTAAATGCTTGTGTCCCTTTGAATTGCTTTCAAAGCAGAGTCTTTTCCTAAGAAAGAACAGATGTGGATCTAGATCTGAATCTAGAAATGTCTTTGGAGATTTCTGTCTTTTGGCCTCTTCTTCCTAATATCTAGCTTAGAGCAATGTCTCTGGGAAAACATCATGCTTGACAACTTCCGTGGTGATATCATCCCTCCTGTAAGAACTTTATGAGAAAAAATGTCCTTGAAGACAACAAAAAAACAGACTAAGCTGCTTAAATAATGAAGCAAGGTCATCCTCTGCTTCCTTAGAAAATGTTTTTATTACTCTGAAAGGAACTTTGGAATTGAATCAAAAAATGAATGGCAGCCCCTCCCAGCCTAGGAGTTGTGTTTAGATTATTAAAAGGATTTGTTTGGTGTTAGTGAAATTAAAATGGGAAATATGTGGTGCCATTTCAATTTAAAATCCATATAAGCTTCAATATGTAAGTCATATATTAGTATTTATTTGCATGTCTTTTAAGATTTTTTCTATTACATATTACTAGAGTAATAAAGACATTAAAAAGTCATCTAGCCCCAATAACCATAAAGAATCAGATGCAGACTTTAGTATAAAAAGATTTAATTACACATTCTCAAAAGATTTATTTTAATATTCTCCCCCTAGGTATAGTTAAAAAAGAGAAATTTTATTTGAAAATTATATTAAAATGGAATACTGTATAAAGTCAACATAATAATATAGATTTCACTGTTTATTTCTAATTCTTACTTTGACATATCCTTTCAGTTAATTTTTATCAGATAAATGCATGAAAAATTTTTTAAAAATACATTATTTTATATCTCGTATGTTTATGCAAAAAAAAGTGGATTCATTGAAAAATATTCCAGATAATCAGAAAGCAAAATCCATGTTTTGGGGGAAAAAAAAACCCAGCTACTTGTAGAGCTGTTTATTTTCTCTCTTGCTCAATGTTTCTTCCTTTTATTTTCAAATAATTGTTGCTGTGTTCTTAAAAACTCTCGTATCTTACTTTTACTTTAAGAATTAGCTTTAGATACATTCCAAAACAATTCTACACTCAATAATCATTAACAAATGTCACCCCAGCCTGACCCTTCTAGTCAGACAGCCACCAAGAGATAAATGTTTTATAAGTCTTCACCTTTAAAGGGCTTACTCTGCCCTCCAGGCAACTATAACTCTGGAGCCCTTCATTTCCTACAAATCTACCTTTCTTTGCATTCCCAAATCAAATGATTTATGTTGATTTAAAGGTATTCTAAACTTCGTTATCACCATAGCCCTGATATTGTAATTCTCTGTTGCTCACTGCCAATTTCCTAACCCTAAATTAAAAAAAAAAAAAAAAATTGAAATGTACAGCAAGCTGGAAAAGCACATGTACTAGGACTTAATCTTTTTTTTAATTTTTATTATAATTCCAGTTAATATACAGTGTTATATTAATTTCAAGGAATTAATCTTATTCACACAAATCGCCCAAACATGTTTTGTGAACCTCAACTATGTATGAACTGGTCTCTTCCACTCAGTTGAGCTCCTAGAGGGCACAGGTCATATGGTTTAAAAAATTTTTTTCAGTATGTCCATCGTATTGCTTTACACAAATTAGATGCTCAACACACTTGGCTCTCATTGTCACTGCTGATGACAGTTTTCCTCTTGGCCTTCATTATTTATTAGATGATTGCACGGTTGTCTAACTCATTTCCTGGCTTCTAGGCTTTTTCTTTTCTAACTCATCTTACACAGCATTACCAAATGAAGAACTACATTAACTATGTTATTCTGTTGCTTAAAAGCCCCTCCATTTTTGGTAGGAATTCACCTGACTTTTCACTTCTTTCTTAGACTTTAGTGTATTCTTTGAAATGTTTACTATGAGCATGTAGTTTTACTTAAATATAATTAAGAATAAAAGCCATTTTTTAGTTTGAAAAGATAAAAATATTCAAAGGAATAGACATTTGCTCTAATAAAATAGTTCTGAATATAATAGCATTTCTGGTTCCAAAATGAATACCAGTCTCTGCCCTTGAATCTGTTGCTGCAAATGACCAAACTCTTTATCAGTCACTGTGGGGAGGGAGAGAAATATATATAAATATACTTAAGGATTCACATGTAAAACCAATAGATGTTTTTTTTAATGCACCTTATGCTTCCTACTTTCTTCTATTTTATATTTGAATATTTATTTTATTTTTATTGTTGACAGATAAGTTTTTATATACATATACCTATATACCTATGACCAGAGATGGAGGTCTAGAATGGTATGTACCAAAATGCTAGTTGTTTCTGTACACTAGGATAATTTACTGTATTTACAATTGTACATTTTTCTGAAGTGAGTTTATAGCTTTCATCAGTCTCAAAGACATGGGCAATCACCCAAATATTAAAGTCTACTTTTTGAGGTATACTTTAATCTCTAGACAATTGATCTCCTGTCTTTAGTTTAGAAAAAAATCAGTTTCCTAACCTCCCTGCTCTTGCTGATGCCTAATCATCTTCCCTTCAATGTTCTATTCCTTTCTTTCAAAGAAAATCATGATTATCTGATCCTTCTTTCAAGCCCCAGACCACGTATCCACTCCCTCCCCTTCACAAATCACGCGCAAATCTCTTTTCTCTCAATTCTGACAGCACTAGTGATCTCATTAGGTGTTGATTACCTAATGACATTTCAGTTCTATTTTTTATTGAGACTATGTGTGGCATCTTCCCATCTCGATGGTAAGCTAACCAAAGGCAGGAGTTATGTCTTTTTTTTTTTTTTAATTGAAGTGTGGTTGACAACAATGTTATGGGAATTATGTCTCAATCAAATCTCTAGCTGTGTTCCTTTCAGCCTAATAAATCGTGTTTGAGATATGAACTGTTCTACCTGATAAAGGAAAGAAAGCAAGCAGTGTATGGAATGGTCTAAATGAGATAGGAACATTTTGTTCTTTCAAATTATTGAAAAGAGTAAATGATAAACTCATGTTCCATTTTTTAATTTACCCAAAACCCATAAAGTTACTAGGGAAGGGTATGTCTCTGAAGGGTATGTCTCTGAAGGGTATGTAAAAAAGGACTTTTTACAAATATGCTTATTTAAGTGTACAATGAGGTTTTAAGACGAATCACTTTAAAGACATTTAAAAAAATGTTAAATGATTCAAGATAGTGAGAAAGTGTAATGATTGGGAATTTTGTAATGATCAGGAATTCAAATTCATCCTCTTTAAGTCCAAAGGGAAAGTAAGTGTTCTTCCTTGCTCTCTCTTGTTCTCACTCTTTCATTGCTGCCACATTATTGTTTAAGAACCAAACTTTAGGTGAGAGAGCGAGTATTTATAATTACTGAACAACACATTTTATGTAAACAAAACTAATTAGCCATTGAGTCAATGAGTCCTCTAATTTTTTTTTTTTAAAGATTTTATTTATTTATTTGACAGAGAGAATGAGAGAGAGAGCACATGAGAGGGGGGAGGGTCAGAGGGAGAAGCTGACTCCCTGCCGAGCAGGGAGCCTGATGCGGGACTCGATCCAGGGACTCGATCCAGGGACTCCAGGATCATGACCTGAGCCGAAGGCAGTCGCTTAACCAACTGAGCCACCCAGGCGCCCGAGTCCTCTAATTTTAAAACATGTCCTAACCTCAGGTTCCCACTTGACCACTGAGCCCTGATCAAATCCGGTAGTTAAGAACATGGGTTCAGTTTCAGGTAATTCTGGGTTTTAATTTTGATTCAACTACTTAATAGCTCTCAACTTGAACAAGTTAATTAATCTCTCAGAATTCATTTTCCTCATTTATAAAATGGGCCTAAAAATATTGCCTCACACAGTAATTATAAAGATGAGAAAATATAAAGTATGTAATCACAATGCCAGGAACATAGTAAGAATGCAGTAAATGCTATCCTTTTTAATGTTACTAACCTTGTTTAAATCTAACCAACAGAGATGCCCTACTGCTACAGGGATGAGTGGGATCTTTGGGTATATAGCATTCTGCCCTTCATTTGACCACTGTGTACCTCTCCAAACTCTTGCATATTTCTGTGCTTGGCTGTCTGCATCTTTACCCCAGTACTCTTTGTTTCTCAAGCTCACCAAGCTCTTTCAAGTCTTTTATACCATTACTCCTTCAGTCTTCTCTTCCTGGAACACCTTTCCCATTTAATGGTCTTTCCTCATCCTTTAAGTCCCAATAGAATGGGTTCCTTCTCTCAGGTATTCCTACCTTGATTGTGAACCTCTGAAGAGACTGTAGCTTAATCATCTTTGTGTTCCTAGTGCCTTGCACAGTGGTTGACACAAGTAAATTTTAAATAAATATTGATTAAATTCAACTGAAAACAGTGTCATTTTGCAAGGCACAATAGAGTTCAGAATCCTTCCTCAATTCCCTGGGATCCCCTATTAACACAAACCAAACTAAAACTAAAGTTTAATTAAAAGTGGGGGCTTTTGAGTCAAATAGATATAGGTGTATATTATTGGCTACCTATATAATCTTAGGTTATTCAAACTTTGGCCTACAAACTAAGGTTATTTAAAGCTATCTTACAAAGATGGCAGAAGGGAGTAGAGGAGAGAATGTCAAGTATTTAACAAGAGCTTAGGATATTCTAAGTATTTAACAGAATGGTTGTGCTATTGCTATTGGCAGTTGCTACCATTGTTGTGGCTAGATTCTTTTTATCATTATGATCATCGATATCTTTATCACCAAACTTTTCATCATCAGGAGTCAGGAAATCTATTGTGAAAGGACCAGAAATGGAAAATAGTAGCATAATCCATGGACTAGCCATCCCCTCTATAAAGGATTTAAGATCCAATGGAAAGTGCTAAATGGAGGTCTCTCCTCTTAAGAGAGGAGATATGCCTTGGCCCTCCAGATGTAAGAGCAATTGCTAAGAGCAGGAGGTTGGAAAATGAAAGGCACAACAGAAGGTTAGTTAATGGTCTCTTTTGATGTGAGTGATTGTTACTTGTAAGCAATAAATGAAAATGAGATACAGTTAGAAAGATTAGATAAGAATAACACTTGGAATGTCCTCTTTAGCAGGTTAAAACAATTAGAATCCATTGACACGATGGATCAATCATCTAGAGAGAGGACTGTATTCTTTTTCTATTGCTACATAACAATTTGCCCCTAAGTGAGTAGCTTAAAACAGCACGCATGTTTTATTTCACAGTTTTATAAGAAAGACATACAGCACAGAGTGACTGAGTTCTCTGCTCAGGGTTGCACAAGGCTGAAGTCAAGATGTTGGCCAGGCTATGCACTTATCTAGAGGCTCTGGTGAAGAATATGCTTCCAAGCTCATTAGGATGTTGGCAGAATTCAGTTTTTTGCCGCTGTGGTCTTGAGGTCCCATTTCCTTGCTGGCTGTTGTGTGGAGTTTACTCCCTGTTCTGGAAGTCACCCACATTCCTTTTCACATGGTCCCTTCCAGCATGAAGGGCAGCAAGAGAACACTGAGGACTTTTCATGCTTTCAAATCTCTCTTTTTATTCTGCCATCAGTCTGAGAAAAAGCTCTGCTTTAAAGGATCATGTAATTAAATTAGGTCCACCAGGAAAATCTACCTAAATTAAGGTCAGCTGGTCAGTTACCTTGATTACATCTGCAAAATCCCTTTTGCCATGTAAGGAAACCATCAAAGAAGTAACACTAGGAGGCTAAGGTCATGGGATCATCTAGAATTCTGTTTACCACAAAGATCCTGTCAGTGTCATACAGGATAGTAAAGGAAGGTTCCCAGATGCATAAAGATCGCTCAGGAACTATTTTGGCAATTTGAGCTGAGGTGTTAAAGGTCTAGTTAGTTAATAACAGCAGCTTGCTATGCACTAGGCACTATTTATGGTTTCAACTCATAGAATTTTCACATAATCCTTGATAAGAAGTGCTATTGCTCTTCTTATTTGACAGTTGAAGAAATTGAAGATTACTGGGGTTAGGAAGTGTGCTTAACTTCACAGAGTTAGCATTTTGTAGATCTGGGATGTAGATCCAGACAAAACAACTCCAGAGCCCAGGTTCTCAACCATTATCCCACCTACTCTCTCTTAGTTGAAAGGCTGGGGACTGTAAGGCCAAGGTACGACAATATGACAGTTGGCCCCTTGGTTCTGTTTGAATCATCTTCATGCTACAAATTTCCATTTTTATTCACTTTGTATATTGAACACAGACTATATGTTAAGTTTTTTGCTGGGTAGTTTTGATGCAATGTATCCTAATTCATTCAATTTTCACAATGCTAAAAATTTTCCCAATATTAGAGATAAGAAAACTCAGTTACATATCTTGGCTCAGGACTCAGAGCTATTGAATAGCAGATGCAGACTTAGCATTTCAGTTTGCCTAACTTTGGAGGCTTTTTATTACATCATATGATTAACCTTAGGCTCAGTGAGTTCAAAGCTCTGATGAGTGGAAACATGTAGTAGCTACAAGCATGGAAGCTGATGATGCCATACTGCCTGCGTGTGAGGCCCAGTTGTGCTACTTACTTGTCTCTCTGGCCTCAGTTTCCAATTTATTAAAGGAGGATATTGCCTGTTTTAAGAAGGCTTTAGCAAAAATTAATCAGTCATTATAGGAAGTAGGTGGGATAATGGTTGAGAACCTGGGCTCTGGAGTAAAGCTAACTAATTAGGCTATTGGTGAAGAGACACTTATTTTGAGTCGAATTTTGAAAACCTGGAAGGCATGTAGGAGTAGCAGGAAGTGAGGGGAAAGCTTTGTATGTAGGTCATTTGTGAAAAGGATGATAGAAGGTGGCTTATGCTTGGGACAAATTAAGTAGACTTCCCTGTTTGGAATGGGGAAGATAGTGAATCGTATGTCATTATTCAGGTCAGAGTGTGAAGGTTAAAGCAATGAAAATATTGAAAGTTAACTCATGTCTTTGTATTTATTCATCCATTTGCTGAACATTCATAGAAAATCTCCAAAGTTCAAAGTGTTTTCAAAAATACCAAAATGAACCATAAATCTTGCCCTCAAAGAACTGATGAACTGATAGATAAATAAGATAAGCAAACACATAAAACTGGAAGTAAAAATTTGCATGAGTTATAAGTGAGGCATAGATGGAATTGTAATAATGTTCTGAGGAAGGAGAGATTGCTTCAGGCTGAGAGGAATTGGGGAAATTTCGTGGGGGAAGTGACAAATTGCAGGGAGGGGAATTGATGAGATGTTTCAAATAGGAATTCAAAGATGGAGAGGGATTATGTCTTGGCCCTTAAGATATGAGAGCAAACATAAATCTTCCTTAGAGTAATAACAGTGACAGTAGAGGTAAAAAGGCATATGGGAGAGAAATGTTTGGGGACAGAATTGATAGAAATTGACAGCTAAATGGATTTTGGCATAAGGAGAAAGAAGTAAAAATTCACTAGGGTTTTGATTTCAATGACTAGAGAGTTGGTAGAATTAGGAGAAACACTGAATTGCAGAAGGAGTACATTGGTAGGGAAAGTGGTGGACTTTTATTTTAGACAAACTCCATTTTACCTATTAGGCAAAATCATCTAGAATGTAATATGGCCTGGCTATATTGATGCTGTTGGTGGAACGCTAGCTACCACCTGCAGCAAATCACGAGGAGAGGAGATGCCTGGACAAGAGAGCTATCCCCATAAAATGTATACTACCATGAGTGAATATTTTCTTTCTTTCTTTTTTTTTTTTTTTAAAGTAGGCTCCACACCCAGCGTGGAGCCCAACACGGGACTTGAACTCACAACCCTGAGATCGAGACCTGAGCTGAGATCAAGAGTCAAATGCTTAACTGACTGAGCCACCCAGGTGCCCCCCAAGCATGGATCTTAATGCAAATATGGACTTTGAGTGATTATAATGTGTCAGTATGGGTTCATCAGTTGTAACAAAGGTACCAACCACTCTGGTGGGGATGTCGATAATAGGAGAGGTTCTGCATGTGTAAGGGCAGGGAGTATATGGGCTATCTCTGTATTTTTCTTTTCATTTTGCTATGAACTTAAAACTACTTAAAAGACAAGATCTTTTTTTTTTAAAGAAAGAAAAAAAATATTAATTAAAGAAAGAGAATTCTGTTATCTTTTATAACAATTCCAAACCAGTGTTTTTCATCAGTGTTCTAGGAGCTCTTCAGAAAAAACAAATAAGGCAGTGTCTCAGAGGCATGCTGACCATACAGTTTATGAGTGTGAAAGGGGGAGCTATTAATAATTATGCTGGAACAACCAGTGTAAACCAGGACTGCCCTGAAGCAACTGGGCATTTTTTCATTCTCTTCGACGGCCACGGGAGGAGAGTGGAGGTGGTGAAAGCTGGGGTAGCCCCACCCGCAGGGCTTCTGTCTCTGTCAGAGAGGCTGTGCTTGCATCTGCTTTGTGTGGGTTACTGTTCTGCAGAAAACATAATTTGAAAAGGGGTTTCAATTGCCATAGAAAATATTGACAACCATTGGCTTAGGCACAAGTTTAAGGGTCAAGAACAAAAACGTTTAGGTGGAGAATGTATTTTTTAGGAAAAAAAAGGACTGCTTTTTTGGTTCCCTTCTATCTCACAGGACAAGGGGTGATAAAATATTATGGAAGCACGTGTGCTTTTTAAATTACAACTATATTTTTAAACAAACCATTTGTTGGTGATGCAGTTGCAAAAGGTGTCTAAAATTGTCATGTCTATATTTGATTCATAGAATTGCATGTTTTAAAGGAATGAATAGATTCTTCCAGACTATGTTTAAATTCACTTGTAAGTTGTGACTTTGCAAGGCAGGTTTCATCTTGGATCACATTTTTTTTAATACTGTGAAAATGAACAATTTTAACAATAGCAACAAATGTGCTGTGAGAATCAGTTGCTCAAGAGCCTTTTCCATTTATAGTTCACTAGTGTTGAAAGGAAGAAAAACTATCCATATAAC
This sequence comes from Leptonychotes weddellii, assembly GCF_054177405.1. Classification (NCBI taxonomy): domain Eukaryota; kingdom Metazoa; phylum Chordata; class Mammalia; order Carnivora; family Phocidae; genus Leptonychotes; species Leptonychotes weddellii. The sequence continues at coordinate 131,886,337 of NC_138373.1, forward strand.
TTGTGAATGCCAATAAAAAATCTTAAAACTATCCATAATAGTGAATAAGAACTAAAAATTCAGTAAAAAATAAGCATTAGAAAACTGTTATGATCTTAAAAAATCATTGAATTCTGACTTATTCTCAGACCTCAAGTATTCTCCTTGTATTAAATTTCATTGAAAAATTGAAATTCACACCAGAAAAATTTTAATTTAAATCAAATGTTTTAGCTATTAGATTAATTATATTTGATTGGTAGCATGGCGATTGAAGTGCTACAGATGGTTTTATTAAATACTTTATAGTTCAATTTGTAATTTTGATTTCAGGGGAAACGTAAAATTCAAAGTTTTGGAATAATATTGTGCATTTTTCCTTCTCCTCCCATTCATCTTCCTTCTATCTCATCTTCTCCTTTTTTGAGCATTTAGTGAGCTTAATATGTGTTTAAGAATGGACCTGATGAATTTTTCTTCCTCAAGTCTAACTTCATATGAGGCAAAAAGATAAATACCATTTTCTCAAATTGAGATTCATTAATAATAGGACTTACTATCTAGATCCATTTGGTGAAATGTCTTATTTTTCTCGAAACTCTAATCCATGAATCAATATTCTCTCGCAAGTTTCTGACTCTTCAGGCAAGAGGTACCATTCATAACATTATATTCATTCACAATATAAGACTTTATTATGTTGAGACCCTGGAGATTTTAATGTTTAGACCCAGTTCCCAACCAGGATACACACAATCCTGTAAGGAGATAGAGAAACAGAGAAGCAAATAGATAATTGCATATGATGGTAGGTGTCATGGTAGGAATGGGCATAAGTTCCAATGGAATAACAAACAGGGAACTCATAACTAGGCATTAGGAAATAAAGGAAGCTTGAGAGAGGATGAATGAGACGCATTTCGAACACTAGTAAAAGTTCTTCATAAAAATCTGAGTTAGGGATTCACATATTCCAGCAAGTTCAACCTCATGTTCATTCATTCTCACCTCATGGTAGAGTCCCTTGGACAGCTATCTTCATGCTGGAATCTGCCATACTGAGACACCTATGTTCTGATTCAGAGAAAAGGGAAGGGTGAGTAGATCGCACTTCAAAGAAGTATAGGATTGAGTGAAGTACCCAAGCAGGGTCATGACTTTAGAAGTCAGAGATCAATATAAGGAGATATAACTCTCTGTCTACACAGTTACATGTACAAAAATTATCACATGTAAAATCTTTTATTTAAACCAACTGAATTCAAACTCCAAACCTCAATACATTAGAATGGTGAAAATTAGATCTTACTCATTTTTGAGGCTCTTCATTCTTTGCTGGCCAAAATTCTTAGCTCTTATATAACCAAAGGCTATGGAGAAACTTTGGCTAATTGGATAATAGACCCATGCCACTATCCATGAGGATATCCATTTCCTAAGTTCACAGTCCCCTCAGGTTGGGCAACTCTGCTTCTCAGACACAAATATCTTCATCTTTGGAAAGACTAAGAGCCCTGGTGCCTGAGATCATGTCTCTCTAAATGCCGCACATTTCTTTTAAAATCTTTGCCCCATTTGGGATTTCTTTTTTTTAATTTAAATTCAATTAATTAACATATAGTATGTTACTAATTTCAGAGGTAGAGTTCAGTGATTCTTCAGTCTTATATAATACCCAGTGCTCATTACATCACGTACCCTCCTTAATGTCTATCACCCAGTTACCCCATCCCCCCCTCCCCTCCAGCAACACTCAGCTTGTTTCCTATGATTAAGAGTGTCTTATGGTTTGTCTCCCTCTCTGTTTTTACCTTATCTTATTTTTCCCTCCCTTTCCCTATGATTCTCTGTTTTGTTTCTTAAATTCTACATATGAATGAGATCATATGATAATTGTCTTTCTCTGACTGATTAATTTTGCTTAGCATGATACTGTCTAATTCCATCCATGTCATTGCAAATGGCAAGATCTCATTTTTTTTGATGGCTGAGTAATATTCCATTATATATATGTATATATATATATATATATATACATATATATATACATATATATACACACACCACTTCTTCTTTATCCATTCATTTGTGGATGGACATCTGGGCTCTTTCCATAGTTTGGTTATTGTGGACATTGCTGCTACAAACATTGGGGTGCATGTTCCCCTTCAAATCACTATTTTTGCATCCTTTGGGTAAATAACCTAGCAGTACAATTGCTGGGTCATAAGGTAGATCTATTTTCAACTTTTTGAGGGACCTCCATACTGTTTTCCAGAGTGGCTGTACCAGCTTGCATTCCCACCAACAGTGGCAGGACCTATTTCTCGCTGGCCTCTCACCTCTCCAATCAATCCTGGAGTCCTTATAGCTTCCCCAATATTTTCTTCACATTCTTCTCCTTTTCTGGCATAACCCTTCTAGAGATTTTGTTTTAAATAAAAGCAGAAGGAGCTCTTAACATTTGGCTGCTTCCGCTTTGGCTCTGCTCAAATCCTTGAGGCCACAATTACAAAGCTGGCTGCCTGCTAGAAATGGGAAGGGAAGGAGTATGTAGGCAGAACATGCACAATTTAAACTTTCAATAAAGTATCCTGCAATTAAGGTCATGGTTTATGGGAAGGAATAAGGGAAGGAGGTCAGTCCCAGTTAGATAAGTTGGAAAAGTGCCACGGTACCTTGGATATTTGTGGTCATCTACACAATGCTTAACATTATCTTGCTTGCAGCTTTTAGCAGGCCTGGTGCAGGTTATCATGCTACCTCCTGAAACCAGTCTGTTTGGGGGTTTTATATTTTATGTACTTCAAATCCCCAATGCCTTTGTCTTTTTCAAATTGGTAGCCACAGGGCTTTTGGTTTTCCACTTTGGAGTCTTCTTCAAACTTATTACATGTGTTCTCCAGATCCCTACATTTTCAGAGCAGAGCCAGATTTTCCATAGACTCCTGGATCAGAAGCGTATACCCCATGTCCCTGCTGCCAAAGAGAGCTGACTTTTTCCAAGAGAATTGTTGTCATTATTGACTGTCATTATTATTAATAGAATTTTCCACTCTATAGCAATTAAGGTTTTAAAGATTTTTCACTCATTATCCCATTTGATTCTCATGAGAATCCTGAAAACTAGGACAAGTGCTACCATCTATGCCTCCAACTATTTTCTTGATTATAGCCCTTAAAAGCAGTAGGTTGACTCAAGATTTGTTGATAGAAATTTACGTTGCTAAAAACATACTCCACATAACAAGAATGAGCTGTATCCAAGGCACTCATGTCTTATTTCAGCTGAGGACAAATCATTGCACAGTATCTGAGGCATTCACATACTAATCTATGCAAAACATTGCAGGAATTGTCATGGAGTGGAGGAGGTTGAAGGACATTAGTTATACATTTTACTTTGAATCAGATTATATCTCTTTGATGCCAGTTAAAATCTTCATGGTGAAGCTGTTCTTGTGTAACATAATGATCACTGTGAACGTTTTTCTTTCTTTCTTTTCTTCTTTCTTACACTCTTCCCCTCTCTTCTTTCATCTTTTCTTCTCTTGTTTATTTGTTAATTCATTTGTTCATTTGTTTCTTCATTCTTTCCTTCTTCCCTTCTCCTTACTTCCCTTCCATCAACCACATGTGACAAACGTCATTTTCTATTCCCAAGGCTCTAGAAAATACCTAAGCAATAATGGTTTCTCAAGAACTCAAGGATTGGCATTAATTAACCCAATCAATCAAATAACAAATATGTAGTCATATAATATATGTAGTGAAATACAGACATAGTTGTATATATTTATGATTTACCAAGGTAAAAATGTTTTTTATTTATTGATCACCTATTACATGTCAGACACCGTGCTGAATTTTACATATGTTTTGTCATTTAAACTTCACAACCATCATTTGAAATAGGTATTACTACTGTAGCTCAAAGTAGTTGACTATATTTACTAAGAACTAATAATTGAAAACTGACAGGAAGAATTCAAAATCCATTCTTGAGGGAGTCCTCAGTCAATACTTTGTCATTCCAGGAGTGTACTAAAAATGGTAAAGTTCAATTTTGGGTTAGAATCATACAACATATAACCTCAGAAGTGGCTTCAGAGGCCTCCTTACTGCAAAATGCTGCTCCTCCAAAAATTTCTGCCTAGACAAATCTAGTAAAAGGTTGGATTATTTTCTTGAGAAATTCATTCTTATTTTGAGCCAAATTTTTTCTCTTTCTCTCTTTTTCTCTATCTCTATCCCATCCTTTGATCTTGGTTATCTCCCATGTACAGGGTGACCATATGTCCTACTTTGCTCAGGGCAGTCTTGGAATATATATAAATCTGTTGTCCCAACATAAGTACTAATAGTATCTCCCCTTAACTCTCAGAAATGCCCCATTTTGGATGATAAATTATATGTCCACCCATCTATGAGGCCCCAAATATTTAAGTTTTCCAAATATTTAAGGAGAATCATTGTGTCTCACTACCTATCTCCTCTGCAGGTTAATATTCCTGGTTGATCTTTATCACAAATGACACAGTTGCAAGTTTCCTTCAATCCCCTTTGACCACAGTTTCCTAGACTTTTTCTAATTTAGATGTTCTTAACTTAGGCTTATGGTCTTTGGGCATCCATGCATGGGTTTGATATTCTAAGAAATATTGCCTATAGGAGCATTATATTAGATTCCTAGGGCTGCTGTAACAAATTACTACAAACTAGTTAGCTAAAAGCAACAGAAATTTATTTTCTCACAGGCCAGAAGTCTGAAATCAAAGTGTCAGCAGAGTTGGTTCCTTCTAGAGGCTCTGAGGTTCTCCTACCTCTCTCCTCGCCTGTGGTGACTTCTTGCAATGTTAGACATTTCTTCCTTTGTGGCAGCATACATACTTCCAATATCTGCCTTTGTCTTAGCATGACGTTCTTCTTCTTCTCTGTGTCTCTGTGTCTTCTCCTTTTCTGTCCCTAAATTCAGGATGAACTCTTCTTGATATCCTTTATTTATTATATCTGTAAAGACTCTATTTCCAAATAAGGTCATATTTACCAGTGCTAAAGTTTAAGACTTGGACTTTTTTTGAGGGGACACAATTCAGTCCACTCTAAGCATATATGCATTGTTCTGAAAAGTGGACCAATAGATTTGCTCATACCACAGAGGAATCTGTGATTTCCCCAAAAGTTGAATAACGTGCTCCAGTTTTTAATTGATCCTGAATACAATATTCCCAGCACCCTTAAGGACAGTTTTTATTGAAGTCATAAGGCCTGGCACATGGTAGGCATTTAATAAATATTTGTTTAACAAAAGATTGAAGGTTTGATCATTTTAGAGGACAATTCCCTCTTTGAAATTGGCTTTTCTTATGGCAGCCAGTGGATTTATTCATTTTTAAAGGGCAAATGCTTGCTCATGGATTGGAAGAACAAATATTGTAAAAATGTCTATGCTACCCAAGGCAATCTACACATTCAGTGCAATCCCTATCAAAATACCATCAGCATATTTCACAGAGCTAGAACAAACAATCCTAAAATTTGTATGGAACCAGAAAAGACCGTGAATAGCCAGAGGAATGTTGAAAAAGAAAAGCAGTGCTGGAGGTATCACAATTCTGGACTTCAAGCTGTATTACAAATAGCTGTAATCATTAAGATAATATGGTACTGGCATAAAGACAGACACATAGATCAATGGAACAGAATAGAGAGCCCAGAAATGGACCCTCAACTCTATGGTCAACTAATCTTCAACAAAGCAGAAAAGAATGTCCACTGGAAAAAAAGACAGTCTTTTCAACAAATGGTGTTGGGAAAATTGGACAGCCACATGCAGAAGAATGAAACTGGACCATTTCCTTACACCACACACAAAAATAGACTCAAAATGGATGAAAGACCTAAATGTGAAATAGGAATCCATCAAAATCCTAGAGGAGAACACAGGCAGCAACCTCTGTGACCTCAGCTGCAACAAATTCTTGCTAGACACGTCTCCAAAGACAAGGGAAACAAAGGCAAAAAGGAACTATTGGGACTTCATCAGGATAAAAAGCTTTTGCACAGCAAAGGAAACAGTTAACAAAACTAAAAGGCAGCCTACAGAATGGGAGAAGATATTCGCAAATGACATATCAGATAAAGGGCTAGTATCCAAAACCTATGAAGAACTTATGAAACTCAACACCCAAGCAACAAAAATTCCAGTCAAGAAATGGGCATGAACAGACGTTTCTCCAAAGAAGACATACAAATGGCCAACAGACACATGAAAAGATGCTCAACATCATTCAGCATCGGGGAAATACAAATCAAAACCACAATGAGACACCACCTCACATTTGTCAGGATGGCTAAAATTAACAACCCAGGAAACAACAGATGTTGGTGAGGATGTGGAGAAAGGGGAACCCTCTTACGTTGTTGGTGGGAATGCCAATTGGTGCAGCCACTCTGGAAAATAGTATGGAGGTTTCTCAAAAGGTAAAAATAGAACTACCCTACAACCCAGCAATTGTACTACTAGGTATTTACCCAAAGGATGCAAAAATAGTGATTTGAAGGGGCACATGCACCCCAATGTTTGTAGCAACAATGTCCACAATAACCAAACTATGGAAAGAGCCCAGATGTCCATCCACAGATGAATGGATAAAGAAGAAGTAGTATTCCACATAATGGAATACTACTCAGCCATCAAAAAAATGAGATCTTGCTATTTGCAATGATATGGATATAACTAGACGGTATCATGCTAAGCAAAATTAATCAGTCAGAGAAAGACAAATACCATATGATCTCACTCATATGTGGAATTTAAGAAACAAAGCAGATGAATATAGGGGAAGGGAAGGAAAAATAAAATAAGGTAAAAACAGAGAGGGAGACAAACCATAAGAGACTTTTAATCATAGGAAACAAACTGAGGGTTGCTGGAGGGGAGGGGGTGGGGGGATGAGGTAATTGGGTGATGGACATTAAGGAGAGCACTTGAAGTAATGAACACTGTGTGCTCTATGCAACTGATGAATCACTAAATTCTACCTCTGAAACTAATAATACACTATATGTTAACTAAATTGAATTTAAATAAAAAATTAAAAAATAAAGGGCAAATGTTAACGGTAATGAAAATTGAATTGATTTATGATTATAGCCACTTGGAGTCACCCACATTTCAGACAGAATAATAGAAGAACCCTCTTGTAAAAGGAGTTTTTCCTTATTATTTGGTTCAGGTAGAATTGATGAAGGCTAGATTCCTCTCCTCAAAACAGATAAGGTCTGTTGAAAATGTCAGAGTTCCATGAGAATCAGGCATCTATCTCCTTTCTTTCCCATCAGTCTATGGTGCATCTTAGTATAGGCTAGAGATGCTCTGGGTGCCTGCGTTATGTCCCTATGATAAAGAGAACTTAATGTTGCTTTCTCCACTCCATGGCAAAAACCTTATTAAGACATCACTTCTTTTGATGGGACTTATACAATTGACCGCTTCACTAATTGTGCACATCATCTTCCCCCACTCCCCAATTTTCCCTCTTCAAAACCTCATCCTGCAAGCAAATTCGATACCCACATTTCCTTTTCCTAAAATCAAGCACTAGCCTTTCCCACTATATTTGTGATGTTCACAGTTGGAACATTAGCCCTGTAATGATGGCTCAAGTCCAGCAACCTGCAGACTTTTCCCCATGATTAGTTGTACTTAGGTCTCAATAATCTAGGATGGAACCAGTTTTGATAGTCATTCAACTGACAGTTATGCTCCACTTAATTCTATGCCACATGAGACAGAGACATCTTTGATTGTGTTAGATTCCTCAGTGGTGTGCTTCCAATGTCCAAGATTCCTCTCTTGCAATGTGGCTGAATAGGGACCTGATTTTAGTAGTTCAATTTTGTTGGCTTTTTTCTTCTAAGTTTTGACAGTTTAAGCCTTCAGTAAAATTGGATTCTAGAAAAATAATTTCAACTTCCCCCACCCTCCACAGCTGAAAATCAAAAAAGGTAGAAATAAGGGCATATCAGCTATTATAATTTCAGTTACTATCAAGAGATTCTTATTGAGCATCTAGTCTTGTGTAAATGGAACTTCTTTTATTCTTGATGGAACTCCCAAATAAGATGAATGTAAAATGTTTTAATGTTTATATCCTCCTGCCAAGGTACCAGTTGTTTGTTTAGATACATGGCTACAATTCAACAATCTTGTGAATTCCATTTAGTCCAAGTATCCGGCAGATGAAATAAATATTGCTGTGGACTTGAATGCCATGATAGATGGTAGTTTCCAGAGCCTTACCTGGACTCATTTTCAAGTATAGGAGGATTGTTTCCTCATGGGTCATCCTTTTAAGTGGAATGTTCCTGTTCAAATTAATATTTTTCTCATAGGGTAACTTTACTAACATTGCCATTTTAAGACTCCTCTTCCCTTCCGCAATACTTAGTGTCCCTCCAATGTTTGCACAGTCCTGGACTTGATTATTTTTCCTTGTCCAATCCTCTTAAATTGAAATGTTAAATAGGACTGAGTTGTTATAAAAGGTTCTACAAACTTAAAAATACTCTTTTATGGTCTGAAGAGTTCCTGAGACTCCATTCTTATGCCTTTTGAGAGATATTTCTCTTCTTAGCCCCTATCAACAAATTGGCATTCTGAAATTCTTTTTTCTCCTTTGTTAGACTTCCTTTAAGCCCCAAGTTGATAAGGATTACCAGGATGTTAAAATATAATAATCCTGACTATTGGAGCACCTGGGTGGTTCAGTTGGTTAAGCATCCAACTCTTCTTGGTTTTGGCTCAAGTCATGATCTTGCAGCTGTGAGATTAAGACCCACGTTGGGCTCTGTACTCAGTGCAGAGTCTGCTTCAGATTGTCTCTCCCCCTCTCTCTCCCTCTCACTCATTCTCTCTCTCAAATAAACAAATAAATAAATAAAATAAAATCTTTAAAAAAAAATCCTGATTATTTTAGCAAGTTGTCATAGAAAATGGCACCAAAAAGAAACTATTTAAGCATATAATAAAATTTAAATATTATTGGGCGCCTGGGTGGCTCAGTTGGTTAAGCGACTGCCTTCGGCTCAGGTCATGATCCTGGAGTCCCGGGATCGAGTCCCGCCTCGGGCTCCCTGCTCGGCAGGGAGTCTGCTTCTCCCTCTGACCCTCCTCCCTCTCATGCTCTCTGTCTCTCATTCTCTCTGTCTCAAATAAATAAATTAATTAATTAAAAATTTTAAAAAAATTTAAATATTATTTTAAAGTTCTTATCACATCTCAAAACCCCAAATATAATAGTTTTTTCAGTTATTCCAGAACGTGGCTGTTGGAAAAATAAGGACTGCCAATTTAGGGAAATGATTATGTACTGGATGGGTTTGTTGAGTGAGGTTACAGAAATAGAAATTTCTAATAAATATCTTGAAGGGGTTTATTTCTCCCATCTATGTAGTTCTATGAAACCAGTTTGAAACTCTGTAAACACTAGATCCTAGAAGCGTTGTCATCAGAAAAAGTCAAAGTTTGATATGACTTGTGAGTTAATCTTTCTCTTCCACATTCTTCCTTCTTTCTTGCCTTTATTTTTTTCCATTTTTTTCTTTAATTTTTTAAAAGTCTTTATTTATGTGAGAGAGTGAGAGAGCACAAGTGGGGGACGGGAGGGAAAGGGAGAGGGGGAAGCAGACTCCCTGCTAAGCAGGGAGTCTGAGATGGGGCTCAATACCAGGACCCTGAGCCAAAAGCAGCCATTTAATGGACTGAGCCACCCAGGCACACCTTTAATGTTTTTTTCTTACAAACAAGTAAAAGTAGTAACATTATCACTGAATGTATTTGTAAGTATTAAAAGGAAAGTAATGTAGTTAATATTTTAAATGTAATTCACTGGGCGCCTAGGTGGCTCAGTTGGTTAAGTGACTGCCTTCGGCTCAGGTCATGATCCTGGAGTCCCGGGATCAAGTCCTGCATTGGGCTCCCTGCTCAATGGGGAGTCTGCTTTACCCTCTGACCATCTCCCCTCTCATGCTCTTTCTCACTCTCTCTCTCTAAAATAAATAAATAAAATCTTTAAAAAAAATAAATGTAATTCATTTTATGAATAGTTGCACAGTATTCCATACAATATATATGCCATAATATTTTTCAAGCATCTTTGCATTGGTGAACATTCATGTTTTGCAATTGAAAAGAGAGGAAGGAAGAAAGAAAGAAAAAATAGTGCTTAAATATTTGTACATATATTCTTATATGATCATTCTTTTGGGTGAAGTTCTTTTGGATAATTTCTTGATCTAATTGTAAGCTTATTTTAAATGTTTTTAGTTATTGCCTATATATTTCTATAAGGATTATACCAATTTCTTATAACCTTTTTACATAAGTAATAGTTCTGACATAATACCATCTGTATGGTTTAAAGAGGCATGAAGAATAGATCAAGAAAAGCCAGTTTCTGTCCTATTAGAGTTTTTGAAAGAGAGACTAGAAGAAGATATAGTAGAACAAATAGTAAAAAGATATAATAATGATTTCAAAGGAAAAAAGTGATTGCTTAAAAGTGAAAACTAAAATTACATCAGACTTTTTGGCTGTAATGTAGGTTGCTAGCAAACAATGTTTCCAAGGTGCTAAAGGAAAATTATTTAGGTGCTATACATAACTAAGCTTTTATTCTAATGTAAGAGTAAAAGTAAATTTTTCTTGCCCATTTCCTTGGGTGGGTCAGGGCCTACCCTACTGCATGTGAGTAGAGAAAACACAAAAGGTAGAGGTAGGGATGCTTAACAGTAAGTGCTTGAGTGTTTCCTGCCCCCACTTCCCTTCCCATACTCCAAGAGCTAGATAATTACACTTGAGAAAGAGGGGTGGGGAAAAAAGCATTCTGGGCAGAAATGCTAGATGGCTCCCTGAAGGGAAAGGCAACTCAGCAGAGGGATGACAAAGTGGAAAGTTGAGCCGATATTTTAATGTCAGAGGCTGTCTCAACCTGAGGCCTGTTCTTACTCAGTCCAATAGGAAGTAAGATCTAGGTTTTTACTCTTTCATGAGAAATACTTTACCTACTCTATTAGTTATTTGTCACTACACAACAAATTACGCTAAAACTTAGGGCTTAAAACAATAAACTTCTATCATCTCACAACTTCTATGGGTCAGAAATCTGAGTGTGGCTTAGCTGGGTGCCTGGGCCTCAAGACCTGTCAAAAGGATGCAGTCAAGGTGCAGCAAAGGCCATGGTCTTATCTGAAACCTCAAATGGGGAAAGAGCTGCTTCCCAACTAACTTCTTTCATGTGTTTATTAGCAGGACTTAGTTTCTCATTGGCCAGAGGCTTTCCTCACTTTCTTGCTATGTGGCCTCTCCACAGAGCAGCTCACCACTTGACAGGTAAGTTCTATCAGAGTGAGCTAGTGAGAGCAAGAGAAAGTAGAATCCAGTCTTTTTCTAATCTAATATTTGAAGTGACATCCTATGGTATATTCTCATTAGAATCAAGTTTCTAGGTCCAGCCCACACTCAAGAAGAGGAGATTAAGCAAATGTAAGAATATAGAATGCAAGCATCATTGGCAGCTGTCCTTCAGACTCCTTATCCCTATCGTATATAAGCACACAGGGAAAAATAAGGAGAATCTGAGGAGTGCAATAGAAAAAAAAATAATAAACTGAAGAGCTTATAATAGGGGAAAAAAAAAGGTACATCAAAGAGAATAGCATTTTAAATAAGATTAATATTCCCAAAGAAGTAAGGGCAGATACTGGTAATATGAAGTAGGATCCAAAAATTGATAAAAAGGACCAGCTGGGAGGTAGCACTTTGAAAAATGTAATTGTTGAAAGAATAGAATGTGTAGGATGTATATCACAATGTATGTAGCTGAACAAAAATACATAGACTGCAAGAGTTGATGGACGAAACTATCCAAATGGCATTCAAAAGTGACAGAAATGGAAACAATAACAAGAGAATTTAAAAAACCCATACTTGAATAGTAGGAGTCACAGAGAAGAAGAAAAGTATTGATAGAGGGGGATAAATATGTGAGGAAATAATGACTAAGAATATACCTAGATTGTTTCTTTTATTAAGATTTATTTATTTATTTTAGAGGGGAGGCAGAGAGAGAGAGAGAGAGGAAATCCTCAAGCATACTCCCCACTGAGGAGGGAGCGAGACACAGGGCTACATCCTAGGACCCTGAGATCATGACCTGAGTCAAAACCAAAAATCGGACACTCAACTGACTGAGCCACCCAGGCGCCTCTACCTGGGTTGCTTCTTTTTTTTTTTTAAGATTTTATTTATTTGACAGAGAGAGACACAGTGAGAGAGGGAACACAAGCAGGGGGAGTGGGAGAGGAAGAAGCAGGCTTCCTGCTGAGCAGGGAGCCCGATGTGGAACTTGATCCCAGGACCTTGGAACCATGACCTGAGCCGAAGGCAGACACTTAATGACTGAGCCACCCGGGCACCCACCTGGATTGCTTCTAAAACTTAACCTGAAGTTTGTTTCTTCAGCTCTTACCATAAGTCAATAAGCCATTTAAAACTCTGTAATTAATACTTCCATGCTAAAACTAGCTATGGAGGATTTTGTTTTTTGTAATTGAATCCTGGCTAATATTGTGTTACTTCCCAGTAGAATATAAAATAATATATAACTTTAAAATCAGCAGAGGTAAAGTTAATCTATCCAATGGAAGTCAAAAAGGGAGAAAAGAAATGGAAGCAGAAAACACAAAATTGAGATGAAAGAAATATAGCAACTCAAAATAACATACATATAAATATAAACTTATGGTATCACTATGAAGGGTTATGTAGCAGTATTAAATGAAACTAAATGTGCATATACCTTGTCATCTAGCAATCCCACTCCCTGGACTATAGCCCAGAGAAATTAGCACATTGTTTGACAGATAAGCAAATATAAGAATATGTATCACAGTATTGTTTGTGGTCCTAAAAAGATGAAAACATGTATGGTGGCTACAGCTTTAGTACTTGGAAGCAAAGAACTAGATTTCCAAAGAGCGACATGGTTGGATCTAAAAAAGTAGAATTAAAAAAAAAAAAAAAAGAGCTAGATCTATATAATACAATCCTATATCAATGCAAGTTAAAAAGAACTCATGGTTAAACACAGACATATTAACTGCATTATAAAGCAGTCAGAGGGATGCCTGGGTGGCTCAGGTCATGATCTCAGGGTCCTGAGATCAAGCCCAGCATTGGGCTCTGTGCTCAGTTTGGAATCTTCTTGGGATTCTCTTTTCCTCTCCCTCTGCCCCTCCTGCTCATGCTCCCCCCTCCCCACAAAATAAATAAATGAATCTTAAAAAAGAAATAAATCAGTCAGAAATCATAAAGCAATAGTACTTGCACATTGCTATCATTATCTATTGCTAGGTAGCAAACTGCCCCACACTTAGTGACTTAAAACAATCATTTATTATTTCACAATTTTGTGGGTCAGGAATCCAGGTAGGACTCTACTGGACGATTCACCTTTGCATGGCATTAACTGGGGTGACAACTGGTATTTAGTAGTAGAGGGCTGGTTTGCTACATATAAGATGGTTTCACTCATATGCTTGGTACGTTGGTAGAGATGGCTGGAATACTGGACTCAACTGGGACTGTCAATGCCTACATGTGGCTTCTCCAACATGGTGGACTCAGGGTAGGCAGACATTTTACATGGCATCTCAGGGCTCCTGGAGAAGGAATTCTAAGAGGCAGGACAGAGAAGCTGTTAGTTTCTTAAGGTCAGGGCTCTGAAAGTTGCACAGTGTCATTTTGCCATATTCTATTAGCCAAAGCATTCACAGATCCCACCAGATTCAAAATAAGGCATTTGAACTCATCTCTTAATGAAAGGAATGTCCAAGAATTTACAGCCTTATTTAATCTGCCACGTATGAGTAGAGCTAAGACACACAGTATTGATTAAGCAAGAGAGAAGATCTATAACAAAAACTTTTACAGCCTATGTATTTTTCTATAGTTCATATATCTCCAGAGCCATATATTAGACCCAGTAGGGTAGAAGACAATAAGAATGGAGGGGAAAGTACTGAGGTTAGGGGACATCAGGGAAAATAGAATAAAATAAAGTGAGAGGAATTTTGTGTGTACCAATGATGATATGTGCCAGGGACTTCAGAGTGTCCATCAGTGGGGATGGTTAAAAGAGAAAAGGTATAGTAATTCCTTCCTTAAATCAAGTTAGAGGGCTATCTCTTTGGACTGTGCCACTCTAGCACTCACTACTTTAATTGCATTTAAAATAATGTCCTTGTGAGTGTTTAAGTACTTAAATGTGTTACCAGATCTTAGTACCTTTGAGGAAAACATGCTCTATCATTTATATTCATGTTTTTCTTTTCCTTTTGAAAACCCGAATCACCTAGAACACAGAGGAAGTTATGGGGGGCTGTATCTATGTATGTGTGTGTGATGCGCATGTGTGATCTGGAACTGTTTTTATTATTCATTATTTCTTCCTTCTTAATTGTAGAGTTGACATAAAAATCTGCCAAGATTTCTTCAGGGTGAAGCTCTACCAGCTGTTGAAAGGCAAGAAAACCCTGCTATTTCTAATTTGAGTTTTACATAATGTTTTGTCATTTGGCTACTAAATTAAACTCCTTTCTTCCCTAGCTCTAATACTTATACTACAAAAATAAATTTTAAGGCTCCAAATGTCAAATGTGATTTAGTTTATCAAACTAAATACTTTCATTTCTGTTGCTTACATAATTCTCGTATCTAAGGAAAAGAATATCATAACTTAGTTTATAAATTTGAACATTTTAAATTAAAGATAGATCATCTTTGAATCTGAACTTAAAAATCAACAACACCATAAGTGAACGTCTGGCCATAATTTGTTCATCAATAATTTATCAGTTTTCAGTATTGCAGACTCAGTCTCTTAAGCACTTGGAAATAAGGGAAATGAGATTGCCTGCTCAGAATCAAGCAGTATGGTCCACATTAGAGGAATATGAAAAGATACTTTAAGGAGGAAAAATGGCTTCTAGACCAGGAAAATTTGATTATCATCAGACCAAGGATATTAATCTAGTGAAAAGTCCACTAGTCAGATGAGAGAGCTGTGAAAGTGTGTAAAAAGAAAGTTCACAAAGGCACATCACACTGTGAAAAACACCAAAAGTAATAATGTCAATAAAAATCTTATGTATTATTAACTAATAAAAATGGTGATTGTAAAGTCTAAGAATCTTAATCATATACCAAAGTAAAAAGCATAGAATCATAAATGTTTAGATTTGAGAAAGACTTCAGGGGCATCTGACCTACCTTCTCCCCACTTTTCTTTCAGAAACATCCAGGATAGCTTTGAATGTCTTCATTTTTTGCTTTCTGACTATTAAGCTGCCCATTCCCCTTTAGATTTAGAATGTCGATGTACCCATTGAATTTGTCAGTTCACTTCTGGTCCACTGTAATAGTAGTTCATATAAAACCAATATTTATTCATTGATTAGATGAATCATTTTCTAAAACAAATGGAGAAATGGTTCATGTAAACAGACAGTGGCAGGTAGGGATTATTCTCAAACTCTTAGGTGGAATTTTGGATTTGGATGGACATCTCAGGAAGAAGAGTGTATTCCTGGGTACTGAATCTCAGTTTTTCATTTCTCCTTCCCCCAGGCCATGTAGTGGTGGTAGCAACTTCACACTAAGTGCAGGCAGGTACTAGTGCTAATGAAGAGTAAAATGTTCATCACACTAGAGGTTCTATCAGTCTACTCAACATTTGTTTGCTATCAACTTGTGAGGAACATGATGCTACTCATTCTTCATCACCATGTCATGCAATTTTCACAGCATGCCTTCAAAGTAGGTTTTATAATTAGACAACCTTGGAGATGTTAAGAACATTATCCATGATCAAAGTTTAGAACTTGTATTTGAACACAGGACTCCAGATGTGGGGGCACACTGGCTGTCATGACATTTTCTTACCCAGGCCCCTTTCACTGTTGCTTGGCTCTCCTCTTGTTGCCCACCTGCATGCATCCTCCAGCAATCTCTTTGTTATTTTCTTCTTGTAAGGCCTATTACAGTTCATTTTAATTAAAAAATATGTGCATTTATTATATATCCACTGTTGAAAAATGAGAAAATATAGATAAACAACAACAAAAATACCCCAAACAAAATAAAACCAACAAAAATTTCTTGAACTATAGCTCTACTACCCAGAGAACAATTGTTCCATGGGGAACCATTGCAATATTGATACAACTTTATGCTTCTCTTATTCTGAACACATTAATAAATGGCATCATATTATAGTACTGTTTTATATCCTGCACTTTATCATCAGCATCTTTCCATTTCTGCAAGTAGGCATCTTCATCATTATGTCTATTTGGGTTTTTAGAAGCTGTTACATTAACTGAATTTTATATCAGGTGTCTCTTAATTCACTACTTTTAAAAAATATTTGTTTCTGAGTATAGAATATTTGCTTATTATTTAAAAATTAAATAATTATAGTAAACATATCATGTAGCAAGTGAAAGCCTGCCTTGCAATTGGTACATACAATTCTTTTTTTTTCTTTTAAAATAGTTCTGTAATTTTTTGATGTTTCTCTTTGAAGATTTCTTTTTTTTTTTCTTAAAGATTTTATTTATTTATTTGACAGAGAGAGACACAGCGAGAGAGGGAACACAAGCAGGGGGAGCAGGAGAGGGAGAAGCAGGCTTCCCGCCGAGCAGGGAGCCCAATGCGGGGCTCGATCCCAGGACTCTGGGATCACGACCTGAGCCGAAAGCAGACGCTTAACGACTGAGCCACCCAGGCGCCCCTCTCTTTGAAAATTTCTTTACAACAATAGATACTCCAATAATTTGAAAGATTTGGATATGTACACAAGGATAGAAAAAGTGTGCCTTGCTACTTATCTATCATAATTAGGGGAAATTTTCTTGCTCATGCTCTCTCTTTCTCTCTCTCAAATAAATAAATAAAATCTTTAAAATATATATATAGCTCTGAATTTGGAAGTTAAATTTATTTTAAAAATATGAGTAAGCTACATATATACTTTAAATTTTCTAATACCCTCATTAAAACAGAAAAAAGGTGAAAATAATTAATTGTAATAGTATATTTTATTTATGACCCACTATATCCAAAATATTATTATGTCAATATTTAATCAAATAAAAAATTAGTGGGATATTTTACATTCTTTTTTGTATTAAGTCTTCTAAATCTAGTGTATATTTTGCACTTAAGCTCATCTTACTTTGGACTTGACCACATTTTGAGTGTGCAATAACTATATATGGCTAGTGTCTAGTATATTGAAAGGCATAGCTCTAGACGTGAACAATGATGGTAATAATAATTAGCCATATAGATTTAAAACTAAAGCACAGATTATGAATCTAAACTTTAAAAAAAAATCCAGGTAAAAACAATGATTTGCCCTGTATTTCTATGGGTTTACATTTATGAGTCAATTGGCTGCATCTAGAAATCCAAACTAAAGTCAAGCAAAATGGTAACTAATTAGCCTTAATGAAAAGCTAACCTCCATCATCACTTACTGGTTATATTCAGTGACAAGTACATAGTAGATATTAGATATGTAGTTGTTCTTTTATTTATTGGGATTATAAAACTTTGATCTTTTAACATTATGGTCTGAGTTACTCAGCTGGTCTTGGATACATTTCCAATAGTACACTGAAAGACGTTGCTTTGGCTGATTAATTATTCATATGAGATTACCATTTTTCTTAGGAAACCACAGGTTGGCAGTATCTGTACAAAGATATGAGGCAGAAATAGAACAGGAAACTTGGAGAATATGCCAATATTCAGATTTCACTTAATTTTTATTTCATTGCCAAAAATCAGAGGACTGGAAATTTTTGTTAGAGTGTGGAAGTAAGCACTCAGCTTTATGAAGATATTATAATTTCATTGATAGGATTTATAATTCTGTTACTGCTTATCGACCCAAATGATAGGACATTTCTTTGGGCAAATTGGAGTGCCCTTAATTCACCTTTGTAACCTCTTTATATATTTGGGGATAACAGTAGCAATTAATATTAATATATAGCCATCTCCTTTCCTAAAAAAATAAAATAATAAATACAAATCTGACATATTAAAAAATGACCTGACTTCTAATAATGAAAATGGGAAAAAAATGAAAGAAAGGAGACATACACAGTCACACATAGGGCAGAGTAAGCAATATGAGAATGATACTCCAAAATATTCACTCCCTAAGAAATGCATATTCCCCAGAGAAGAGAAAAACCTGAATTCAGTTGAGAAGTATTTTTAATCAGACTATGGGAGAAGCCAGTGTTTTGATAATAAACAAGTCCACACATGATCCAGACTAAATTGGTTGGCTTAATCAGTCCTTCATTACCTTAGATGACAAGTTTTTCTTTTTTTAATCTGCTGAAATATTTAATTGAAAAATATCTGAAATGAATGCTTTATTGCATCTCTTCTTAAATCCAACAATCCTTTCAGAGACTTGAGCTTACATAATCAACTTATTAAAATTTTGTTTCATGTTTGGTGAAATCAACATAGTAAAAGCACCAACAGTAATAAGAGCATTTTCCTTAGTAGAGAAGTTCAGGCATATTTATTTACTATTTACCACACAGTTTCTCCATAACATTTCTCAGCTTATTTAGCTCATTAAGAAAAAGATGATTTGATTTTTATCCTGCATACATTAAAATTGATTTTCCCACTTACTGCAGATGATGAAAAAAGATGTCTACTTGGTGGATGAAGGAGATGAATATTTCATTTCTACATTTTATAGTTACAGCTTTATGATTAGAGAAAGAAAACACAAAACACTTCATCTTGCAGAGCTCAAAGGGAAAACAGCAGAACTCAAAAACAGAAAATAGGAATAGAAAAAATTTAGAACAAAGTGCTGAAATAAATTAAAAGGAATTTAGAAACTAATATAAATATTTAGAAATTATTCCTAAGGCAGTGCTTTTTGTGTATGCAAAGGAGATAAAGTTACATTTAGCAATGTTTCAATTCTCTTTATTCCTCCTCTGTTCTATCATCTACATGACTGCACATACCAATGAGTATCCGCAGCTTACAGAAAATCTTTTATGAATAGTTCTGCCAAAAATATTACCTCGAGTTGTACAAAATAAAAAATTTAAATTTGAATACACAGTTAGCTATCATTTTTAGAATTGTATTCTTTGAAACAACACTACCACTGCAAACTCAGGAAAAAAGGGATTCCAAGGTCAACTTTTTGGGAAATACTACATATATTTCTCTCTTAGAGATTTACAGTGGGCTTTATCATTATTAAGGTTCTGATAAATCCTGCAGTATAAAGACTTTGCTAACTTAATATTTCCCAAATGTATTTAAATAGGAAGCTTTTTTAAAATTTGACATCTTGTAGAACAACTGTTTAAGGAAAAAAATATTTGGGAAAATACTACTGTAGACCCACAATATTTATATTGGTTACAGCTCCAGACCCTTGAGTATTTTCAAATTCATAAAACCCAGAAATTAAGAAATTAAGAAACAGATGTTTGGGAATTAGCTAGGCTAGCAAAGTAACTTGCTTGTCAAAACTAACATCACAGCTCATGAGCTTTGAATTCATGCTAGATGCTTTTATTACAAGATCTTCATTTCTCCAGATACTTATGTCTCAGAACAGCCATATGGTGTTAATGTCTTTATTCTCATTATAGTTGAATAAATCATGGGATTTTTTTTGTGCTCACTGATAAGTAGCTGGAAGTATAAATAATAAATCTATGATGGCCAAAGATTAGAGATTCAGCATAAATAGTTGTGTGGCCCAGTTATTTAATATCTCTGTACCTCCATTTCCACATCTATGAGTTGGGATAATAGTAGTGCCCACTGCGTAGAGTTCTTATAAAAGCCA
Organism: Leptonychotes weddellii; assembly: GCF_054177405.1. Taxonomy (NCBI): domain Eukaryota; kingdom Metazoa; phylum Chordata; class Mammalia; order Carnivora; family Phocidae; genus Leptonychotes; species Leptonychotes weddellii. Next base: position 131,906,292 of record NC_138373.1, read on the forward strand.
AATGAATTAATACTTGTTAAGTTCTTAGAACAGTGCCTGTAGTATTCAAGGGTTGTTAAATTAAACACAAAATATTTTCTTCACCAATCATAGATTTGAATTTTGTGAACTGTGGACAGCAATTGTGTCTTTCCATGTGTGGTAGGAAAATAGAAGGAAGAGAAAAAGAAATAAACAAAATACCTGCTTCATTTACCATAGCAAATGCATCAATTGCTTCAACATCCATAATTCTGAGAGTTCTTACATTTTCATTATTTGCTGGGTTTGCTTTGTTTTAAGCTAAGATAAAAACAAGAGAGGGGTGGGCGCCTGGGTGGCTCAGATGGTTAAGCGTCTGCCTTCGGCTCAGGTCATGATCCCAGGGTCCTGGGATCGAGTCTCACATCGGGCTCCCGGCTCAGCGGGGAGCCTGCTTCTCCCTCTGACCCTCTCCCCTCTCATGCTGTTTCCCTCTCACTCGCTCTCTAAAAAATAAATAAAATCTTTAAAAAAAAAAAAAAACAAGAGAGGGAGACAAACCATAAGAGACTCTTAACTATAGGAAATAAACTGAGGGTTGCTGGAGGGGAGGGTGGTGGGGGGATGGGGTAACTGGGTGATGGGCATTGAGGGCACTTGAAGGAATGAAAATTGGGTGTTGTATGAGTCACTAAATTCTACCTCTGAAACTAAGAATACAGTATTTGTTAATAAAAAAATAAAAATAAATAAATGTGGTCTTAGAACCATCATCGGAAAGTCAAGTTGAAATTCCTATGAGCCACCTAGATGACTGGAATCAGAACCAGAATCTATGTGGCTGTGGCTCAGAAATGTGCATGTTTAACAGGTACTTTTGGTGATTCTCAAAAATACTAAAGTTTAAGAACCTCTAGCAGACACTGTTCAAACTGTAACTGCACAGGGCTCATTTTGGGTGGCTTCCTCTAGTCTGTTCAGGTTCACTCCACCAGTTTGCCCAAGTAACACAAACCTGAAACACAGTGTCTTAACTAATTAAGGAGTTTTACCCTCTGGTAATAAGTCTGTGATAGGCAGTGGAGGATCAACAGAGTTTTTCTATCCAGCCTCAGGGTTGCAGGCTCCTAGCATCTTTCTGCTTTGCCATCCTTAGCATTTGCTTGTTGCCTTGTGGCACAGGGCATTGTTCTTCCTCTGAGCATCATTTTCACATTCCAGGCAGGAAGAACAGGAAGGGAAAAAGGCAAAGGCCCATCCCAGCTGAGCCTGCTCCCCTTTTAAGGAATTTATCTGGAAGTTTTCCTCCATAACAACCACTTTTAACTCGTTAGCAGTTATTTGCAAGGAAGGCTAGGAAATATCATGTTTTTGTTTTTGTTTTTGTTTTAAAAGAATTTATTTATTATTTGACAGAGAGAGACACAACGAGAGAGGGAACACAAGCAGGGGGAGTGGGAGAGGGAGAAGCAGGCTTCCCGCCGAGCAGGGAGCCCGATACGGGGCTCGATCCCAGGACCCTGGGATCATGACCTGAGCCGAAGGCAGACGCTTAACGACTGAGCCACCCAGGCACCCCGGAAATGTCATGTTTTAATGGGACATATTTTTATGCCCAGCAAAATTGAAGTAGGCTCTTTGGCATACTCTATATTGCAGGCTTAACGAAATTATGTTTTCTCAGTCTTCACACTTCTGTGTGTATGGTTTACTTGAACAAAATTGCCCTTTCCCACTTAACTATTTTATGAATTTCTATTCCTTAACATCAATTCAAGTTATCCATTCCTCTGTGAAGGGTTCCCATTCCACCAAAGCAACCCCTCCCTCCCGGTTTCACATTCATAGTACTCTATTATAGCACTATTGTATATACTAAGTCAGTAGACTGAGATCACTTTGAAGGCCAAGATAGATGGCTTATGTCCAGAGGCTGACTACAGCAGTTGACTCACAGTATATATTTTTTTAATAAATTTTTATGGAATGAATAAATGAATGAATATACAAAAATTTAAATGAACAACTGAACTTATGAATGAAGAGTGGAGCATTAATTGTAAATAACTCAACAATTAAGATAAAAGACAAACTGAGATGCACATTCCAGAAACAGGTTTTGCAGTCATCTACATTCTTCTTTTGGAAAAGCCAGTTTGTACCAAGCTCCACATTTTGATTCTGAATATGAGGAGATGAATTGAACAAGGGAATTCACGACATCCAGCACAATCTCCCAGAAGTCCAGACACCATCAAAGGTCGGGAGAAGTGGAAGACTACCAATGGAAAATTTCAAGGAGAGTTTGACTAAAGAAGTCCCATACTTCCCTCTACCTAACATTTCAGCCTACTTTCTGCTATTCCCCTTCATAAATATGTGAATCCAGAGTCTTGCATCCCGACTAATTTAGTTACTGCCTGATGTTAATGCTGGATGCCCTTCTCTTTTTCTTTGTGCGTGTTAACCCACCCCCCCATGTTACAACTCTCCCTTCCTAAAATCCTTTCCCTAGCTTTTCCTTTTGCCCATTTTCTACTAGTGCTTTATTGCCCCTTAATTTCTAACTTCCCTATGAAATCTTGACAACACCAACAAACTGCCCTCTGTAGCATATGACCTCAGAGCATTTAATGTCTTTATTACTAATCTGGTTCCTATTCAATTGTGTATTTGCCTCATAACATTCATTTTTCTGTGATCTTTTATGTTCCAAAACTATTTAACCACTCTTTTATTTAATTTATCCATATCTATTCTCCTCAAGGTTATGTGCCATTTGAAAGTGGGGCTGCCATACTTCTCTTGATTTAGTGCTATTCTATATTTCTCAGAAACAAAGCAAAACAAAGCATTTTAATGCTTTTTATGTTGATGAGTACATTCAAATCCTAACACTAATACTAATGTATTTTCAGAATATTACTTCAAATTTTACTGCAAACTATGTCAGTTATATCGCTTACCAAACTTACATCATATCATCATGATATGGAGAGGTTCTAGTGTTTTGAAGACAGTTGACACAAAACATGAGTCCTTCCCCTTGTTTCAAAGACATTTTTTAATGGATATATAATACTAGTTTCATGTACATTTAAAAATCATATTTATTTGGCCTGCTGTTTAGTGTAATGAAGTAAACAGAAAACATGTAACTCCCAAATTTAAAGCTATATATGTCATCAAATTAACAAGGCTACAAACTGAGTCACATGTCCAAGGTGGCAATGACACTGGGTTCAGGGTGTGATTTCCTTTCTTATTCCTTGTGAATAAATCAATAAAGTTTAATTATTTAATCACTATACAATTGCAAGATCTTTGACTCTGTCCTGAGTCTGCCACCGCCACAAGTGCATTTACCTATAGCAGCTTCCTAAATTGTTAAACAGAATGGTACCTCTTTATAATGACAAAGGAAGGAGAAGTGTTTTATAGAGAAACTCTAAGATGAGTGGTTGCAATGAACTGAAGGGCAGAATTTGGACCATGATAGTGTATGAGACATATGATTGAGAAAATTGTTACAAAATAGGATTCCACTGAATTTTCAAAGTTACCTCTCAAATTTTGAACGTAGGTGTCTCTTGTAACATCTGTTTAATCTAAGCATCAGGATGTAGATTGTGTCATGGGCAGCAGGCAGTATAGATTGATCAGGAAGTTAACCATCATGAACCTCATCAACAGCAAAGTCCACAAGAGTAGGTGTAATTTACTGGACATCCATCCATCTTTACTTTCAGAAACATGAGTAACGTTCTTATATTTTTAATTTGCACTCAGTTTCTATGTAAAAAAAAAAAAGCCTGTGTAAGTGGCTAGAAATTAAATGAGTAGAAATCTATGCTTGAAATTCAAATGGTGGCATGGGAAAATATTTTTACTATACTACATATATCTCTGATGTCTCCAAGGGAAATTGAATAGTATTTTACCAACTAAGATCAAACAATCTGTAATTACCACCCAGAGACATAAAGTAAAATTGTAGCAAGTAGAGGCAGAATTAGGTTGCATGACATAGGTAGGCACTATTCTGGTATATGCCCAGGCATTTCCTTGGGGAGCTCACATAGGTTTACCAGAAAATCCATCCCACTAGGCATTATATGGCAAGGTCTTAGTTGCCCTTCTCTGCCATGTCTGAGTTTGTTTCTTTTTTTACATTTGAGGTCTTCAACAAACTTCACATAACTAGAAAGCATAACCAGGCAGCTTTGGTTCATTGAAATGCACAGGTTGGTTTTTTTTTTTCTTTCCACCTTTTTATAAAATATTTATAAAATCTGTCAATCCATTATATTAGTAATTGCAATATCCTAGATGCACATGAATCTTCTGGGTGTAATTCTTATGGTCTGAAAATTTTATTCTCCTGCATATAAACCATCAAGATATCTTGATTCTTTGCTGGATAAAATACATGTCTTACCCTGAGGCAGGATCTGACTCCAGCCTGAATTTCCTGTGACTATCCACCTCAGGCCCTAAACTCCAGCCTTACAAAATTATCTTTAATTCCTGAGGATCCAGTGTCTTTCACACACTGTGGCTTTGCCCATGGAGTCAAAGTAAGTCTTAAGAGTACACATTTGATCATTTCACTCATCTCTCTTTTTGAATCCTTCAGTGGCTTCATTGTTGTTGCCCATGGGTATTCCTTGACCTGTCCCTGCCCACCTCTCTAGAACCATCTTAGGTCACTTCTGTCCTTGTTGTTTATGTCTAAATAATGCTCATCCTCATGCATGGCTGATCGTTGTGTCAGGACCATTAGACATGGTATTGTCATTGTCTCTTAATGTTCTTCCTTCTCTGTTTTCCACTTAGAGTAGATAACTTTATTATCCTCTAGACTTTAACTTCAATGTCACTTCCTCAGAAATATCTCTTCTTCCCTCTTCTCTCTATCCCCAAATTAAATTCTCTTATCAAAAATTTTCATTATACTTTTAAAAGACAAATCACCTGTAATCAACCCTTCAAATTTCCCACTAAAATAAAGATGCACACAGGCAGAGACCTTATTATCTTGCCCACTCCTGTAATCCAGTATGCAGCATATGGCCTGCCCCACAGTGGTTTTTAAATGAGCAATTGATGATTGATCTATATTATTTCTGTTGCCTGGAATCCTACTCTCTAGTGAAATAATAGCATTTCAAGATGCAAATCAAATGTTACCTCTTTCAAGAACATACCCTAATCTCTCCCTTAGATTTGAGTTTACTTTTTTCCCAGTACAGGTTATCATGTTCAGGGGTGGGCCGCTTGTGGAGTGTGGAGATTATTTGTGCTCATGTCTGTCTCCTTCCACATGTCTATCTTTGAGGACCATGACTGTGACTCATTCATTTTACATTGCCAGAACCCAGCAGGGCACCTACACAGAGTACACACCAAAAAAACTATTTCTATTTATTAATGGGTTCTTTCTCAATAATCACATTAATGTCTATTTCTCTTTGAGTAAATGGAGTGGAAAAAGTGGAGCAAACAAGAATATTGGGCATCCTGGATTTAGTCTGAGCTTTGCCACTGGGGGACCAGTGGAAAAATAGTTAACCTCTCTGATATTTAACTTCCTTATCTTTAAGGGAGATGCCAGTAATGGCTCTTAAAAATTATAATTAAAGTGGTAAATGTAAAAGGTGTAGAATATAAGACTGATTTTATATATATGATGTGCATCAGCTTTTGACCAAATTCCTAATAACATTTGGTGTATTTTTAAATATGCCTTTTCTCCTAAAGGGGGGTTTGGGGAAAAATTGCTTACTTGAAATTTAAGACTCACTGAACAAAAGAAGTCAACAGAACTACCTCTGCTCAGTACAATTACTATGGATTGAGGCCCTGGACTAAACGAGTAATGTTATACAGTGGAGGTTAGGACGACAGACCTGGGGGGCATACTGCTTGAGTTTAGATCCTAGATCTGCCACTTTATAGCTATGTAACTCAAGGCAAGATACTTCTCTCTGTCTCAGTTCTCATTGGTCCATGAGATGGTAATTGTACCCACTTCAAAGGTTTGTGGTCAGAATTAAATGAGTTGCAGTTCCCCAAATGACCTTCATCATGGCCAAGCCTTTGTCGTAGATATTCCTTCATCTTCCCACTCCTTCATTTCATCTGAGATTAGCTAGTCCATCCTGTAGGAAACTTTTTTTGGCTTTCCAAATTTTGATGGCCCTCTTCTGTGTTTCCACAGTTCCTGGTGCTGACTTTGTGCTGATACTCATACTAGGTACAACTTTATTTCCATAGAATTCCTCTGCAGGTGCCTCTGTAAGTGGCCAGGACCACTGCTTGTGCCCCTGTCACTGCCATTGAAGCATGGATCCATTTTAGACTCAAGGCTGCCAAGGGAGAGAAGGTCTTTCTCCTTCCCCACACCCACTTTTTTTTTTCATGCACTTTTGAAGAGAACCTAAAGCAGTGCTGCTTATAACTCAACATCATACCAAGATTCTAAGAAACTATCCTTTTGGGCTTAACATTTATATCTGGGGACTAGACATGAGTTCATGGGTCTGTTCTGGAAGACAGGGCCAATACCCTGCTGTTTTCAGAGTCATCTCTTCTCTCTGACTGCCAAAGCTCTGCCACTGCCTTAAATTTGTTTTCCTAACTCTCTTTTTGCTCAGAATGAATTAATTCCCAGGGGCTTCACAAATCCTTCATGAAAAGAGATTTCTGGAGATCTCATTTCAGCATTTCAATGAAAATAACTAACATGGTCTAACTCTCACCAATAGACATTTCCTAGGTTAAAGCTGAGGTCTCCATTGTACTAACACTGAGAAAAAAATCTCCCCTACATATTCTGTGGACCTGTGTGTGTGTGTGTGTGTGTTTCTTTTACCTCTTTCTTTAGGGATAGTTTTACATTTCTTACATTGCAATATCTGTCTTGCTTTTCAGCCAAATTAAATGCAGCCTCATGTACAAAAGGCAAATAAGTCAGTTGTAAGAAAAGATGAAATGAGAAGTTGGCCCAAGAGCACACAAAGGCATCAGCAAGTGTGAATATACTCCCAGAATGGCTCCCATAAAAGTCAGGAAACGGTCCTCCAGGTAATAAAAGTTCGGAGTTAGTTACTGGAGCTTGTAAGAACTTAATATGCAATGTAGTCTTTTCCATTTAGTCAAATATCTCTTATATTTTCTGACATTTGAATGCAAATAATTCCTTGTTTTATTACATTTTAAAAATTCAGTTAAAAATCATAAAGAAAAGCAGTACAAGTGTGTGATGTGAGAATTAAATGTCAGTTTAGTGCTCAACACACTCCACATCCATTCTCATCTTTCATGGCCATGACCCCATTTATATTCATTGATTTGTTCATTTAATGAATATGTATTGAGCAGCCACAGGCAGTATGTAAACAAACGAGCATAGCTGCATTCCAATAAAACTGCATGTTTGGCCATTGATATCCAATATAATTTTCACATATCACAATATTCTTTTTTAAAATTTATTTCAGCTTCAAAAAAATGTAAAAGCCATTTTTAGCTAATAGATCATATACTGACAGACAGGGTTGGATTTGGCTCATGGATTATAGTTTGCTGATCTCTGGTTTAGAGAACTTGGCATATGAGTTCCATTAGAGGATGTGTAGGAGTTTTCCAAACAGACAAAGGCATCTAGATTGGAGAAATCACATTTAGCAAAGATATAAGTATGTGAACAGGGACGACTCATTTGAAAAGCCAAAAAATAGTATTATTGGCCCTTTGGGTTGGAGGTGGTGGAAAATACATGGAAGGAAACTGAAGGATCCCATGTGCCATACTGGGAATTTGACCCCTATTGAGTAGGCAGTGGAGAAACATTGTGGAATTTGTGGCATAATTAGGTTTGCATTTTAGAAAGGTCACTCTAGCAGCCAGGTGAAAAACTGATGAGAGAAGTCCAAGAGAGAAGAAAAGAAAATAAGAAAATTATTTTGGTAGTTCAGTGAGAGATACACAGAACAGGTAATCTATTATTTCTGTGAAATTTTCTATTTTTCCCCACAGATGCCATAATCTTTACTGACTCAGGACCACTGCAAATGATATTCCTTTCTTTCTGGAATATTTTTTTCTTTTTGCTTCTATTTGATTACTTAGTTCCTTCTCATCCTTTAGGTTTTCATTTTAATTTTACTTCTACAGATAAGCTTTCATTGACCCTTCAGGTAGGATTCACAGCCCTGTGATACATAACCATAGGACATTACACTTCTCTGTATCAGTGATCATACCCAGGGTATCTGCTCAATGTCGGTCTTTTGTGCTAGACTGTAACCCACATGTCTGCCCCTGTATCCCAGTGCCTACTTCAGAATAGATGCTCAGTGAATATTTGCAGTGGCCATGAAGTTGGAAGAGAGGATATTTACCAAGAAGAACTGACAGGATTGTCTGGCTGAATAGCTGACTTAATGGATAATATAAGGTTAAGGATAATTCCTTGATTTGGGTGACAAAGTGGTTGGTCAGAAAGGAGAGATAACAAAGGATAAATGTCATATCTGAAGCAGTTGTGGGATGGTTGATTTTGAAGTTCCTGTAGGACATCTGAGGGGACACACCAAGAAATATTTTGTCTGCTTCCCACTAGGCTAAGCCGACCATTTTGTATCTGTTCTAGCGATTGCAGTAACTTATGCCTTGGTTTCTGTTTTGAGCTCTTTGCCCAACATACGCTAAGATTTAGAACTCTTTCCCAAAAACATCACTTCTAATATGTTATCCCTTGCTTCAAAAGTTAGTAGAAGACTTTACTCAACATGGAATCCAGGCCCCCTAAACTGATTTCATTTCTCTACTTTGCCTTATTTTCTTAATTCCCCAACATAAGTATTCTCTGGTCAAAATAGTCATCCTATTCACCTCCATTTTCACTATTGTTTTTCCTGTCTTTACTTGTTCTGTCCCTCTGGGGTTGTCTGGAATTCTCTTTTTAGCCAACCTAAAGATAATCTTCCTCTAAAAGCCAACTTAATTTCCATCTTTCCCTTGATGTTTCCTTGAACAGATTAAATGTACAAAACTTGTCCTTCCTTGATTTGCCTTAGTGCATGTGGATTATTTCTCTGATAATAATAATGCCTTCCATTTTGGGGTGCTTAGTGTGGGCCAGCCCCTCATGTAACCTCATACCATCTGTACAACAGATCTTCTGAGGTAGTTATTATTTACTTTTTGAAATATGGAGATTCTAAAATTCAGAAAGTTTAATTTTAACTCCACCAAAGACTTATATTGGTAAATAGTGGCTCCAGGTCTGACTACAAAGCCCACGCTGCTACTTACAATGTTGTGTGAAAGGAAAGGGTTTTTTTTTTTTTTTTTTTTTTAGGCTTATGAAATGTGAGGTCTCACCTTAAATATTTTCTCATAGAGTCAATATAATGTAATAGGCTCTGGGCTTCGAAGCCCAGAATTTAGATGGCCCTTTTCCAGCTGAATGACCACAAGGAAGTCACAAAGCCTTCTATGACCTCTGTCTATTCATCTGAAAAATGAGAACCCAGACTGCTTAAGAAATTAAAAAATGAGATGATTATGTGACAATACTTTGAAAATTGTGAAGCAATAGATGTTATATAAGTACTATTGTTAGTAGAGGTCTTGAGTAGAATTTTAATATAAATTAAAAGTTTAAAACTCATAGATAAAATGAAACTGAAGGAAATAAGAAGTTGTCAGTTTAAGCATTCACCAGAGAGAATAATTTAGGTATTTATTGAGGATCAGCTATCAAGAATAAGATAAATTCAATGGATGATTTTTAAAAAGTTAAATATAATACATGGTCCATGCTCTCAAGAAGCTTTCTTTCCTAATGCAAATACTGTGTATGTATAGCCTTGTTTTATATATATATGTGTGTTTGTGTGTGTGTGTGTGTGTATGCATATGTATAACATATATGATTAAAATTTTGGAGATGTCTATAAACAGATATAGATATATAGGTATGTCTATGAATTATATATTTATATATTTAATTTGCTCAATTCTCTTTACTTAATTCTCTACCTTGGCAATTTCAACTGTTCTTTCTGCTTTCTTAGCACCTGGTAAAGAATTGACTATATTTATAATTATCTCCTTACATGTATGTCTTTCAGGCTTCATCATTGTAGTTCTATCATCTAACATAGAACCTTGCATATCAATAATTAATTAATGTGAAAGGAAGGAAAGGAGGAAAAAAGGGAGGGAAAGAGAGTAGAAGGAAGAAAAAATTTGGGTCGCCTTGTGAACATTTGATTTCTCCTTAGAGAATTTCCCAACTCAGGAGAATTTTCAAATTCTAGAGTCACAATGATCATCTGCCTATAGGATTTCCTTTTCACTTGCCCATAGATTTTATTGCTAGATCATCTTCCTTCCTGTGGCTTTTTTTAGTTTCATTCTTTGTCCAGCCCATAGTCTTGCTGATTCATTGCCTAAAATCAATGACTAAGATCTTAATTTAATGAAAGGCCAGGTAAAATTATATTGAATTAATAAATCATGGAAAGCACTAGATTAGTCAGTGAAATTTCAAGTTACGTTTCCCTTACTATGAAGACTTTTCAGTAAGGTCTGACAACTCCTAAACATGTGGTCTAGTAAAAGGAGGTGAGCTGTGGCTTCAAAAAATCTAGGTTTGGAACCCGCCCCCCCCCGACTATTAGATCTGTAGCTTGAGGTATGTCGCTCAGAGTCCTATGGGCCTCAATGTCTCAGTTTTAAAAAGAAGGTAATAATTCCTACTCTGAAGAGATTTTGAGAAGGATTAGAAATGATGTGCATAAAACATTTGGCATAATACATTGCTCATAGAAGAAATTTTTTTTTAAATATACAAAATGCACAAGTTTTTGTCAAATGACTATTACAGTTATTATGATAATAAATTCTTAGTAATTTAAAGAGAGACATATGATTAGCTACTAGCAATGCCTAAGAATATAGTAAGGACATACTAAATATCAATCAATTACTGAACAGTGGATATTGAATGCATTCCCAAAACACATGAAATGATTTATAAATATTATTTGATTGGGCACTTGGGTGGCTCAGTTGGTTAAGTGTCTGACTCTTGATTTCAGTTCAGGTCATGATCTCAGAGTCATGAGATCAAGCCCTGTCTCAGGCTCCACAGTTAGCGGGGAGTCTGCTTGAGATTCTCTCCCTCTCCCTCTGCCCCTCACCCCTGCTCTCTCCCTCTCTCTCTAAAATAAATAAATAAATCTTTTAAATATATATGTAAATAAATAAATATTTGATGATGATGGTCCTGTTTGCCAGATTTTCACATCCTATTCATTCCCTTTAAACATGGCCTATCATACTACTAAAAAAAAAAAAAAAAAAGGCTTGTCTGAGGATCTTAGAAAAATACGACAAGCAGCCAAACCTAGTGAATAATAGCAAGAAAAAGTCCTTCAGAAATGATCCTGTCATGTAGGTCTGGTTGAGCTATTGTAAAATTATATAAGTTATGTAATGTATCAACATTATAAGGCTTGAAAGAAACTAAGAGAAAAAGTAAGTGCATGCATGCTAGAAAGCGATGTAAAGGATAAGGTGCTGTACACCACTACTCTACCCCTCCTCATGATTTCCATGTAAGCTAAAAGGGCTAAAAGTAGCTTTTCTCGTAGAAAATACTCCCTACTCACCAGAAGGAGAAATCCATGTTTTCTATTTACTTGGTTGGTGTATGTACTCATTTTACTATGACTTCCTGAACACACCCTGAAAACTAGTGACTCTGAACTCATAATGAATTCCAGAAATCATCTTTTATTCATAAAATTACATTCATAAAAACACTTCCAGGAATTCCTAAAGCACATTCACTTTTCAGTAAGACAATGGATCTACCTACCTTCTAAAATCTTGAAAATCTTTATCTTCCATAGCATTAGGAAAGACTGATGCTGTCCCTATATAAAAGTGTGCCTATCCATTATTGTTTGCTTAGTGTCCCTTCCACTTGTGCATATTGGTTTTCATTTGGCACACTGCCTATGCTCGCCATGACTCTTTCCTATCTTATCACAAGCTATGGGACAGCTGGGCTTAAAACCCTCTCTTTAACTGGAAGCCTAAACCTTTCAGGGTTCTTTTTTTGTCACTCTGAACAGGGCTGAATTACAGAAATGGAGTAAAACTGATCTTTTTGCACATATTGGCTTCACTCCTTTGGTTTTGTGCAAAAGCCTTCCAAATCCAACCATAGGATGTCAGTGAACTGAGCATCCAAATATATTTGTAAGAGCTAGGGCTTAGGCCACCTGAAAGTATCTGATATCTCTCTTTGGTGAATTTGCACATTTTCTTACAAATAGAGCTACTTTTAAATCCTTCTACTGTACAATGAGTTCATGCGAGGACAGACATTTCTTACTCAATACCACACCTTTTCAGAGACTTTAAAGGCTGGATACGGTTACCTTGTTCATAGGTCTGATAATATCAGATGTTCTAAGGTTGATTTGTATTTATGTAATCCCTGGTGTTATGACCTAAATACCTAAACCAACCTTTTGGTTGTTTTGTTTGTTTGTTTGTTTTTTCCCTGAGCTACAAAGCCTATAACATGGAATGCCATATGGAGACATAAAGAATTTATAGTCACATTACAGGCTTGGAATGTATGCTTAATAATGCATTTCTGGGAGACTCAAAGGTTTAGCTAAGCTCTACCAGTTGGTTTACAATTTCCATCTCCTCTTCCCTCCTTTTCTTTGTTTCTTTTTTTTTTTTTTAATTTCTTAAAGACTTTATTTATTTATTTGAGAGAGAGGAGAGAAAGAAAGAGAGAGAGAGCACGAGTGGGGCGGGAGGGCAGAGAGAGAGGGAGAGGGACAAGCAGACTCCCCGCTGAGCAAGGAGCCCAATGCGGGGCTCGATTCCAGGACCCTGAGATCATGACCTGAGCCAAAGGCAGATGCTTAATGAACTGAGCCACCGAGGCGCCCCATCCCTCCCTTTCTTTCTTCCTCAACTCAAACATGGCACCTGCATTTGTTATTAGTCAAAAATGTGTGCTTTAAAAAATGGTTTCCAGTTTTTCATTTCCTCTCCCAAGAAACATTTTATGTATGTGCAGTTTTAATCTAATCTGTCCTTTGAGGTTTTTGAGAAGTGCAGTCCCTGAACTGTAAGAACTAAGAACTTTGGGAAAGGTGGCAAAAACAGAGGAGTCATCTGCCCCAGACAATCAATTGTGTAAAATTTCTCCAGGACCCTGACAACTACACACTGAAGATAAAGTAGCAGTCCATTGTCACTGCCACTGGTCCATATGCCTGTTCCCTGTTGATGGCAAATCATCCTAGAGAAAGCTAAGTAACTTGTCCCAATTGTATTATCATCTGCAGAAGTTGTCCTTCTGAGATAGTTTCTTGGGTGCTGGAGCCATAATATGAAGAAATATCACAGGAAACATTAAGTTAGATAATTGAAAGCTTTCCAAGAATCCAAAGCATCTGCTTATAACCATGAGTGCTGTTTTTCACATTTGGAACTAGAATAAGGCAAATTAATGATAATAATAAAACACTTTTGACAATGATAGTAATAATGACACTGAGTAAAATCTTGAGAGTAGACATTTTTTTTTTTTGCTAGTCTTTGTGCTGTTTTTCAGTATTCCTTCTTCCCTCTTAATCCTCACATTAGCCATATGAGACACTACCTCCATTTTACAGATAAGGAAACTAAAGAATTACACATCTAGGGGCACCTGGGTAGCTCAGTAAGTTAAGTGTCTGCCTTTAACTTGGGTCATGATCCCAGGGTCCTGGGATCAAGGGCCGCATCAGGCTCCCTGCTCAAAGCCTGCTTCTCCCTTTCCCTCTACCACTCCCCCTGCTTGTGCTCTCTCTCTCTCTGCCAAATAAATAAATAAAATCTTTAAAAAAAAGAATTACAAATTAATAGTGGAAACAATAGTTATGATAACATAACAATAATAATCACTATTTTAAGAAATTTGCACATATTATCAATTTCATCCTTAATAACTAGCCAATGACATAGGATCTAGAATTAGAAACTTTACACATGAGGGAACTGAGGCACAGAGAGGTTAAAAAAATTTCCCAATGATAACCAGCAAATAAATGGTAGAGCTGGGATTTGGACCCAGGCACTTGGCTTCAAAATCAAGGTCACTACTAAGCCTTGTGGTATACCATCTATCCAGAACCAAAGTATAAATAAATGTAGATATTGTTAATAAATACCCAGCTCATAACAACAACTTCTCATTTACTTTATTTCAATAATAGAACACAGCTGGTGTTAGGATGAATAAAATAGTGCACTCCTGGTTGCTGAAGCTAAGTGTGACATAAACAGACCAGGTAAAGAGACCAACCCTTCCCAAATTGCCCAGTACCTCCCCAGTTTTATTACTGACAGTCCCATTCCCAGGAAATCTTTCGGTTCTAGATAAAGCAAGACAATTGGTAATAGTACTGTGGACTGTCAACATTGTTTACTTAGTACCTTAGCTCCACTCCAATATCAATTTCAACTGGAGGTTACCACGACACGCAGAGAATTAAGGCATCCATCATAGTAAGCTTGGCAAATAAACCTTATTCTAAGGCTCCTGTTTTAACACTTAGCAACTTTGTAACTTTCAACATGTCAAATGTTCATACCTAGAAAGGACTCAATAAAACTGAATTGGGATTAAGGAATTTATCACTGCTAAGAAAGAAATATACCACATGTAACATTCAAATATTTCTAATTTCTTCCCCTCTCTACCACACTATACAAAAGCCAGCACTTACTAAGGATCTTTACTAGTTTGGGCTTTCTATTAATGGACCCAGAGAGTGCCCTCATCCCTGGGTAATCTGTGAGAAAAGTATCTCTAATTATTTTTTGTGTGTGTTTGAGAAAGCCAGTCCTAGCAGCAAATGTTGGAAAACACAAAGATAGTGCATATTTTCACCTGAGAAATTTGGCAGGAGATAGGACAGGTATACCTAACAATATCTGCAATCATTTTTAGTAAATAAAGCCCCACCATTCTGAAAAATAAAATTGAAACAAATTTAAAGAACTACATGAAAAAAATCCATATTATGTTAAAAGAAAACAACCTACTCAGTTTCATTTACACATTCTCACAATAAGCATTTTTTGAGTGCCTATTATATGCCAGACACTGCTTTAGAGGCTTGGAAGGGGTAAAAATAAATAACACAAAACCTGAAGTAAAATGCGCTAAAAGTATTATGTTCAAAGTTCCATGAGACAGAGATCAACTCTGACATGGAAGCCTTGAAGTTGAACTGAGTGTGCCAATGACCAGGAACAGAAGAGCCTTTCTGGCAGAGCAGATGCCATATGCAAAGGTAAGAAAGTCAAATGGATTTGGTATTCTGGAGGAATCTCAAATAACTTTCTGGGGATAGGGCATAGCATGAAATAGAGGGGCTGTAATGCATAACTTTTGAAATAACTTTGGGTAGTAGGTTTTCATTTGTGCCAAGAATGGGCATACAGTAATAATTTTATTAACAACAATACTAATAAATACTTTATTGAGCACTTACTATGTTGCAGGCCATGTGCTGTTTACTTCAGTTTTCTCTGGTTAGCATAATTAACCTACACCTATGAAAAGTAAACATAGTTTCCAAAATAAAAAAGTAAAAGTTAGTGAGATGAGTAGCAATGTTTTAAATTCTTGCAAATTTTCCCCAGCTTTATGAAATATAACTGACATATAATATTGTGTAAGTTTAAGGTATAGAATGTGATAATTTGATATATGATTGCCACAATAAGGTTAGTTAACACATCTGTCACCTCATAGTTACCTTTTTTTGTGGTAGGAACTATTAGCAACTTTCAATAAATGATATAATATTGTTAATTATAGTTACCACATTGTAGGTTAGATCCCCAGAACTTATTCATCTTATAACTGGAAGTTTGTACCCTTTGACTACCATCATCCATTTTCTCCACATACCCTCCACCCCCAGCAGCCACTAATCTATTATTTCTATGATTTCAATTTCTTTTTATATTCCACATGTAAGTGAAATCATACAGTATTTATCTTTTTCTGACTTATTTTACTTAGTATAATGCCCTTGAGGTTCATCCATTTTGTCACAAATGACAGAATTTCCTTCTTTCTCATGGATAAATAATATTCCATTGTGTGAGTGTGTGTGTACGTGTGTGTGTATCACATTTTCTCTATCCAGTCATCTATTGACAGGCACTTTGGTTGTTTCTCTGTCTTGTCTTTTGTAAATAATTCAGTGAACATGGAGGTGTAAATATATCTCTTCAAGATAGTGATCTTATTTTTTTGTTGTTTATTTGTTTCTTGGTTGATATATACCTAGAAATGGGATTGCTGGATCAAATGATTGTTCTATTGTAAAATTTTTGAGGAACCTCAATTCTGTTTTCCATAGCAGCTATATCAATTTATATGCCTACCAACAGTGTCTTCCCAGGTGGGGGAGCAAATTTGCATTCCAGCCTAACTGCTGAACATAGCCCCTCTGGGAAGTGTGGTTACAGATACCTAGCAGTAGCAGAGCACATCCTATGGCCTTTATGATTAGGGAGACAAGCCAGCAGCTCTTCCCAACTGTTAAGCATACCCTCTGGCCCCAGATAACCAGGGAGCCTGAAAAATGATCCTGAGCAGCCTCAGAGTCCAGCATATAGTACAATTCAGCCATGGAGTCCAGTCTACCACCCAGCCCAGCAGTGAAGCTTAACATACAGCTCTGCTCAATTGCTGAATAGAGCTGGCATCCTCATCCAGACAGGGAACCCAGACAGTGACCCCATGCACTCATGGAGCACAATGTGTGACCCCACTCAATCAGGGAGTCCAAATAGCAATCCTGCCTGACTGCAGAATCCAGCTATGGTACCCTCTGTCTGACCTCAGAGCATGGGCGGTGGCCTTGCCTCACTCCGTCTGACCTCAGAGCATGGGCAGTGGCCTTGCCTTACCCAGTAGCAAACCCTGCTTTCTTACAGACACTACTAGCTGATTCATCAAGCTTACTCTAATCTAAGCTTACTGGCTAAGGTCTTTCTTTGCCAATAAATCCATAAATTCTAGTAGAGAAGATTCTATACTCAAAAGTGCAGATACCAATGCAAGGATACAAGGGTCACAAAGGATCAGGTAAACATGGCACTATCGAAGGGAACTAATAAAGCTCCAATACCTGACTCTAAAGACATGGAAATCTATGAACTGTCTGACAAAGAATTCAGAATAACCTTCTTAAAGAAGTTGAGGGTTCTAAAAGAACACACAGATAAGAAACAGTATTAGGAAAACAATGCATGAGGCAAATGAGAAGTTCAACAAAGAAATAAAGACAAACCATTAAAAAATAAATAAAAACTAGGCAAAAATTCTAAAGCTGAAGAATACAGTGACTGAACTGAAGAATTCAGTAGAGAGCTTCAACAGCCAACTTGACAAAGTAGGAGAAAATCAATGAATTCAAAGACAGATCATTTGAAATGACCCAGTTAGGAGAAAAAACAAGAATGGAGAAAAAAAATAAAGAAAGCCTACCTTCTTTTAATGGTCTGCCATCAAAAGAAACAATGTATGCGTTATGGGAATCCTGGAAGGAGACAAGAAAGAGAAAGGGGCAGAAAATCTATTTAAAGAAATAGATGAAAACTTTGCAAACTTGGGGAGAGAAGCAGGCATCCAGATTCATGGATTCCCAAATAGGTTGAACCCCAAAAGGGCTACACCACGCTTACCATGTAATCCTCATGGTAAACACAAAAGAAAAACCTGTAGTAGGTTCACAAAAGGTTATGATATAGGAGTCAAAGCATACCTCTACAAAAAATCATTAAATCACAGAGACAACAAAAGAGGAAACAGAGAAGAAAGAATCTACAACAGTCAGAAAACAATGAACAAAATGACAATTAGTAAGATCTTACCTAACAGTAATTACTTTAAACATAAATGATTAAATTCTCCAATCTTGCAAATTTCTCAAATTAATGTTTGGCTTAAATATAGTTGATTCTAATATCCACATCTGCATTATAAATGTGATCTGTTGATTGAAGTTTACTCATCATATATATTGGACTCTGCACTGGATGACAGAAATATGATGAACAAAACCAGTGTGATCTCTTTACTCATAGAGCCTACAATCTACTGAGGGATGTCCATCAACCGTGATTATACCAATAGCTTCCTACCTACTTCTGCAATAACAATTCTGTGATAAAAGCAGAGGATGCTGTAAGAGTGCCCGACCAAGGAAAGTGATCTAGGCTGAGGAATCTGGGATTAGGTGATTTGCAGGTATAACCACACTACAATCTTCAGAAAAAAGGAAAAGTACATTTTCATATGTTAATGAATTTGTTCATTTTTTAAAATAAAATTCATTATTAGCAAACTCACATTGAAGCAATCAGCTAGACAGATGGAAACTTTGGATTCTAGTCAGAATCATGTCTTTCTATCAGCTAGCAATTAGACATGTGAAAGCATATTCTTAAAAACCATAATGTGTCAAAGATTTCCAGTTTTTAAAGCAATACTGTCAGGCTGTGAAACTTACAAAATTATCTAATTTTTTATTACTGCTTTTGATTTATATGTTCCCAAAAGCAAGGTTTGGAAATCTTCCCATTTTAGTTATTGCAGTCACTGGAAAAAAATTTAAAAAACATAACACATACTTTTTACTTTCTTAAAATTATATTAGAGTCTTTCAAAGGATCAAACTTTATTAATATATTCTCTTTGGAACACTGAATATTCTGCTTTCTTAGTAGCAACAGTGACAATAAAATGAGTATTTTGGGATTCTGGAGATGTCTAGTCAACCCTCCTGAATTTTGAACCGGGAACCGGAGATAAATGAGCAGCTCTATAATGTTAGACTGACAAACACAATGCAAGCTGGTGGGTTAAAATGAGCCTCTGCTACGTCCTCTCTCCAATCAGATCTAGAAGCCACCTATAGATTTTCAGAATATCACTATAACCAAACTGACAATAAGGAAGATCCCAGCCTGCCTTTTTAGGGCAAAAACCTCTGACCTGGTGAACAGAATTGGAACAGAATGAGAGAGGCCTGAGGATAGGCAGATCCCAAAAAGCCAAGTGGAATCTGAGTAAGGGAGCCCTGTGATCCCTGTTTGTACTCTCACCGATGGGTATCTTTCCTCCTCATCCCCCACTCATCCTCTTCCCCTCTCCTCTTGTAGGAAATAAGCTAGTGAAAGAAGAGAGAAAAGACTAAAGAACTTGGGAAAAGAGAGAAAACATTTGCTTCTTCCAACTAGTATGCAATTTATTTATTTATTTTAAAGATTTTATTTATTTATTTGACAGAGCAAGAGAGCACAAGCAGGGGGAACTACAGTGGGAGAGGGAGAAGCAGGCTCCCTGCTGAGCAGGGAGCCTGATACGGGGCTTGATCCCAGGACCCTGGGATCATGACCTGAGCCGAAGGCAGATGCCCAACTGACTGAGCCACCCAGGTGCCCCTAGTGTGCAATTTAAAATCATGGTCCAGGAATAGTTTCTTTTATTTGTTACTTCATTGTTTCTCTCTGTTGTGGCTAACGCTAGAAGCAGTGCAGCACAAAAGAACCTAAGAACTTCATCTTCTCTTGTCTTCCCACCTCCAACCAACCCATGAAATCTGGTTTGAAAACTTGACATATTAAAATGGAATCTAGACTTCCAGAAACCAATCCTAGAGATGATTTACTTTTAAAAACAGCAAGGTTTGGGTGTCGTACATGGTAAAGAGCTTTGTAATCAGACACCTGCCTCTCCCTCAACACACTCCCCAAACTGGTATAATCTTTAGTGGGTTACTTAACTTTCTCAAACACAGTTTCATCTATATAATTGGGGTTGAGGATGGTTAAAGTAATATTAGCTTAAATTTTTTTAAAAAATCGAATGAGAAAATACATGCACAAGCAATATTTAAATAAATTATTATTCAAGTAAATATTTGGTTATTTCTCATTGATTACAACTTTATTTGAAGGTGGATAAGAAATATAATGTCACTGACATTATATGAATGTACTTTATTTGGTTTTTCAGAACTTTTAGTAAAGTTCCCAGGGAAAAGTACTTCTTAAAGATATCCCTAAATTAATTCCTTCCTCCATCCCTTCCTTCCTTCCGTCCATCCCTCTTTATTCTTTCCTTCCCTCTTCCTTCTTTCCTTCCCTCCCTCCCCCCTCCTTCCTCCCTTCCCTCCTTCCTTCACTCTTCCTTCTTTCCTTCCTTCCTTCCTTCCTTCCTTCCTTCCTTCCTTCCTTCCTTCCTCTCAGGAAGGGGCTAGTCCAGAGAGTATGCCTTTTTGTATTAAGTGTTGGGTATAATTTTAAAACTCCCTTGAGAGTAAGATTTTTTGGTGCCACTTATTTACTTGAAAAAGATTTTAGTGCTTTATTTACAAAATGCCCAATTAAAACCTGATCCATCACAATTCAGCCTTAACATCAGAATTAGAAATGCATGAAGTAATGTATGTACTTGTCATTTAAGACTTACTTAAATTACTAATAGCACTCTGAATTGAGGGCTTTTCACAATCCAACACTGATTTCTTACACCCCAGACATCACTGTAAAGGAGCTATATATTTTACAAATTAAAATAAACTGAACATTGAGGTCCTCAAAATATTACTGTGTTTAATAAGTGTTAATGTTGGGGCACCTGGGTGGCTCAGTCGTTAAGCGTCTGCCTTCGGCTCAGGTCATGATCCCAGAGTCCTGGGATCGAGCCCCACATCGGGCTCCTTGCTCAGCGGGAAGCCTGCTTCTCCCTCTCCCACTCCCCCTGCTTGTGTTCCCTTTCTCGCTGTCTCTCTCTCTCTCTCAAAAAATAAATAAAATCTTTAAAAAAAAAAAAATAAGTGTTAATGTTTCTGAATGCACACACAGACAAAAATGGGTGCTTGTTATTATTTTAGAATTAATTTGTGTTTTTTTAAATTTTGTAGTTTTTTTAAATTTAACCATGTGACTTTAATCTACTGTCAATTTATTACAACTTTCTTAAGTAAATTAGTATACTTTAATTGCTTCTTTCTCCTTTCTTTCCTTTCTTCTTCTTTCCTTCTTTTCCTTCTCTTTTTTTGTTTTTTTTTTTTGATCTTAGTTTGCGCATTTCCCTCAAACAAATTTTTCTAACAACAGCATGTTAAATATTTAAAATAATAGCAAAAAAAAAAAAAAAATGGATCTATGAAGGTAACACAAGATTGTATAGGCCTAGGAAAAAAAGAATGTATTTCTCGGTTTACCTATATACATAATACTCCATTGTTATTATTATTATTTTTTTTTTACATAGAAGCCAGTGAGTCTATCCATATGTGATCATACAGTGAGTCCATCCTCAGGAAGGAAAAAAAAAGCTTTTTTCAATTTTAATTATTGATCTGTAGAGCCCAACACATCATTTATTCATCTGTAGTATATTTGTATAGGTTAAGTAAAATTGCTCCTGGCAAAAAAGAAAAAAAATTACCGGTGCGATATGTAAAATATATGCTAGGATATCTTCTAAAACTGTATTGGTAGGGGAATTCTGCTTTGCAGAAAATACTTCTATCACAATTGCCAAGATAATTTAATTTCAGAATATGTAGCACCAATTAGTGCACTCAATATGGTCATACAATTGCATAATACCCGCTTTCCCAAGAACTTCTATCTCCATATCAGAAAGACGCAGATGTTTCCAGATTCTTATGCGTCACAGCTCTACTGGGAGGGCCCAGCAAATAACTAGCCTGAATATTTTGGCCCTATAATTTATTTTTTGTTATTGTTATACTCCTAACAAACTTTGGGCAATAGTAAAATAGCAAATTGTTAGTATTTTTTGTTTGTTTCAAGTAATGGGTTAAAAAACTTGTTAGTTAAAATTAAGCCTAACTCTCATATGTGTTTATGAAAAGACTGTTCATAGATTTTAAAGGATCCTGTATACTGTCATCATCTAATAAATATTATAATGAAGTATCATGGTATGCTTATGTAACTTACATAAATTCAATTATACATGTTCAGAGGGCAGAGAGAGAGAGATAGGCTGGTTTTATCCACTGCCCACAGGATGTTTTTACGGCTCTGAGTGAACATGAAATGGAAGATACAACTCTACTGTTCACAGTTACCTCTGTTCTCAACTACCTGAATATAAGCATCTTGCTACATGCAGTAAGTGTAATCTTCATTTTTAAGCATGCAGTAAATACTTTTTTCTGAGACATCGTCCCTAAATGCTAACTTTCAATTGTTGCTTAACCAAGAAACAGCTCTATTCTGAGACTGGAGGAAAAATTGTATTGGATTTAATGAATGTTGTACTTGAAGGTCATTTTCAAGGGCATTATTTATTTTATTTCATTTTTACTTTAAGTACTGACCGTAAAACTAATTCCCATTTGAGATGCTGCTATGCTGTAAATCTGTTATTAGTAGTCAGCACTTTAATTTAGTTTAGAATCATCAATATTTTTTATTTTAAAGATTTTATTTATTTATTTTATTTATTTATAGCACATGCATGAGCGGGTGGAAGGGGCAGAGGGAGAGGGAGAGAGAGAATCTCAAGCAGATTCCACTCTGAGCATGGAGCCCCACATGAGGCTTGATCTCACAAGATCATGACCTGAGCCAAAATCAAGAGTGTGAGGCTTGACTGAGCCACCCAGGCAGCCCTAGAATCATCAATAATTTTTTGATAGAGATTAGGAGAAAATTATAGTGTGAGTGGGAAAACGAACCTCATTGTTATACTAAAGTGCCAATATTTTGGTTGCCATTTTTTAACCAAAGTAAGATGTTGAAGAGATTTACTAAATTGAGACCAAGCTCCAGTGCAAATCTAGAATTCACTGGGACATGAGTCAAGGACACCATGGATTTATATTTAGTGAAAGAACTAAAAATGAGTGAATGCTAATAAATGCTATAACTTTGTAGAAATTGAGTTTTAAGTTAATAAAATCAATGTTATCTGATTGGACAAAGTAAACAGACATCTTGGTTTTTCTCTTTTGCATTTTGTTGTTCCTAATTAATGATGCCCAAATAATATATTGGAGTGTAAATATAAAAGTGTAGTTTGCATGCCACAAATTGAGAAAAACTTCACTATACTTTTTTTAACCCAGTGCATTATGATGTATTGTTAAACAAAACTTACCATTTAGATATACTAATTAGTTAATGCACAATGGAGAGGGGTTAAATAAAAGAAAGATGTAATAACCACAGCGGTAGTAGGAAACATGATTGAATATATCGTATGTGATTGGCATGGTGATAAGTGCTTTTCTTACATTATGTAACAATCTTCAGAACATGTGTATGTAGTGGGTATTATTATTATTAGCCACCACCCTTTACCAATGAGAAAGTCAAGATATAGAGAGCTTTGATAATTTTCCAAGAATCACAAATAGAAAGTGTTAGAGCCAGTGTTGAACCTAAATTCCAAAGCCCATCTAATAACTACCATACAATTTTGACACATGAATATTATATTCTGACCTAAACACAGTTTGTAAAAATTTAAAGATGGTTGCTCATTAATTAGAAATGAATATGCTTCATTAAAAACCTTTGTAAAGGGACGCCTGGGTGGCTCAGTCAGTTAAGCGTCTGCCTTCGGCTTAGGTCATGATCCCAGGCCCACATCGAGTTCCCTGCTCAGCGGGGGTCTGCTTCTCCTTCTGCCTGCCGCTTCCCCTGCTCATGCTCTCTCTCACTCTTTCTCTCCCTGATTAAAAAAAAAAAATCTAAAAAAAAAAAACCACCCTTGTAAGTCATTACTTTGTCATATATATATTTTTCCATTCTTTCATTCTTAAACTGTCTCACAGTCTTTCTGCCCTGCTAAGTCAGAAATCAATACGGTCATCGTTTCTGTCATCAACTCTTATCTTTTGTTGTTGTTATTGTCAGGATGGTGAGTGTCATTCTCCTCTGCCTCAAAATGAGCCAGCAGGCTTGCATTGCAAGAATGCAGAAACAGAGCCAGGAGGGGCTGACAGGGGTGGTGACAGTCCAGCTACCATTTATTTTGACTCTGTCAGTGTTTGCTTCCTTGCTCCCAGAATAATGCAGCTGCAGTTGTGAACTCAACTACCATCTGGCTGCTTACTTCTTCCCGGTCAAAAGAGTTGTCTATACTCCCAGCCTCTACCACTTTACCAATTTTTCATTTGTAACACTCCATTTTCTCCTCTGACCTACTACACAATGAAACTTCTTTGCCTAGGTTATAAATCATCATTTTGTTGCAAAATCAAATAAATATTTGAAATTCTTTTCTCAGTTGACTGAACACTGTCATTAACCACAGCTGACCATTTCCTCCCTCTTGAATATACTCATTTGTTTCCTAGTGCCTTAATTTCCTATCACCTGCCTGGCCATTTTTCTCAGTTTTCCCATGTTCATCTTATAAATGTGTGCGTTACATCACTGCAGTAGACATTTTTATCCCTTCCATCTGGCCACAGAGGTTGAATTAGAGATAGCCACATGACCCAAATCAGGTCAAATAGAGCCAAAGAGATTCTCTGCTAGGACTTAGGTTGAAGCCATGACGGAATAATTATGTTCTGTCTGCTGAGATTGCTGGCAGTGAAAATGATACAAGCGCAGTATTGCTGGGGGTCAGAAAAATGAGGCCATTACTGTGAAAAGCACATAAAAACCAAATCCTGACAAATTCAGTTAAGTCTCTGGATCCAGATGGGTCTGAAGCCTTAAGTATACATCTGGATTTTTCCATAACATGAACCAATACATTTCCTTGATTGCTTGAGTGAGGTTTTATATCATTCACAAATAAAAGAATTTCTTATGATAAAATACTCCCCTCCCACCTACTCACACATCCCCACTGAATAAATGTAATTTTCTATTAGAGATCTCATTTCAGATGTTCTCCTGGCACCACACACTCAACACTCCCATTTCTATTCACCCAATTTTCTAACCAGAAACTTGGGCATGATCTTTGACTCTTTCCTCATCCTTAGCTCACCTCCCCCATCCAAATAAATCATCTAGTCTTATTAATTTACTCTTAAATTTTTGCTTATTTCATCTAATCTCCTCATTCTTGCTGCCTCAATGTAAGGTATACCACTATCTCTTGCTTAGATTACTTTAACCATCTCCCAACTGATTTGCTTGGATCCTTTGCCTTGTAACCAGAGTGATGTGTGTCCAAAGTGCAAATCTGACTATAATAATCTGTTTAAGACTTTGTATGGCTCTCTCCTTTGCTCACAGAGTAATAAGACCCCAAATTCCTTACCATGGCTCCCATCATGATCTGGCCCCTACTTACCCCTCTAGCCTCAGCTCCTGTTATTCCCTCCACCCTCACAATCTCCTACCTGGAACTACTCTTAATCCTTCAAATGGGCCATGCCCTCTCTGTTCTTGGGGTGTGCTTATGCTCTTTCCTCTGCTTTAGAATATTCTTCTCCCCTGCAGTGACTGGTAGAATTCTATGCACCCAGAGGAATACTTTTCTTCAATCCTCCAAGACAACTTCCAAGTCTGAACTAAATGCCCTTATTTGTGTCCCATTAGCTTCTGAGCCATATTTACCTACTGTAATTGCCGTTTATGTTATCATTGCCAATTTATATCACTCAACCTAGAAGAACCACTTGAGAGCAAAGATCTCTCACTGCAGTGCCACTCCATAACTACTTGTGTAAATGAATGAAGAAGCAGTGATTGAACAATCTGTCAGAGACTGATTGAATATAATAGACACCAAATTGCCATAGATTGAATTTTCTGTTTATATAACTATATAAACCTCTCTCCAATATATTCTAAGCAGATCAGGCTCAAAAAAAGTAAAAAAAAAAAAAAAAGTAGAGTTTTCTGATAGAGGAATTTCAGATCTTACTTGAAACTTTTTCACTTCCCAAACTCATTTGATTGACAGTACACACCTAAAATTAGGCAAATGGTTTATATCAGTGAAAATGAGGGCATGCCCTTAACTTTCCAGATCCATTTTCTTGTCAAAACAGAGACCTTTTGACCCCAGTTTACATATTCATGTTTCAGCTTAAAATAATAAAATTATAAAAGAGATAGTTGATAGTTCATGAAGGAAGTTATGCTGCTCTGTGATAACTCACTCAGTGCTTTATACAAAACATCATAGCTGACAAGCCTGGTACCTTAAGCAAGAGATCCTTGAGGTCGGGAGGACACATAGCAAGAGAAATAAAAGATGTGGAGGGAATCAGTTTTCATTCTTCCTGCCCTTCCTGACCTCTCCTCACCACACACACACACACACCCCTGTCCCTAACCTATTATTTGTTGGTTTCCGAGTATGATTTCAGATTTCAGTGATTTGGGTTTCTTGACCACCTAAGGAAACCATACATATTTAGTATGTTTATACCAAACATAAGGAATAGAAAATTCAACAACAACAAAAAAAATTTTAGCAAACTGCAGAAGTTCCCAACTGGCTTTCTTGAATTTACTTTTTCTTTCCTCCAATTAGTTCATCACAAAGAAGTCAGAGAAATATTTCAAGAACTCAAAACTCATCAGATTCTGCTTCAAACTCTTCAACATCTTCCCATTACTTTTGGGATAAAGCTCCTAATCTACAATATATCTCTTAGTTCTGTAGAACCCAACTTCTACCTGCCATTCAGTCTGCAACAGGTTCCCTTTTATCTCTCACCTCTTGATGGTCATAGATGTCCTTTCACTTCCTTGAAGGCACCATACTTTATTCTGTCCCAAGGCCTTTGCACATACTGTTTCTCTGCCTAAAACACTTTGACACCCACCCCTCTATTTATTACCCATTAGTTCTCCCTTCAAATCTCACTTTTTAAAAGAAGTCTTCTCTGAGTTATGAGTGGATTAAGTCACTCTTACCATAGTCACCCCCGTCTGATGACCATGACCTTTCTTGGAAGTGCTTATCACCCTTATAAACTTCCTCATTGAATTATAAACTCCATGAAGGCAAAGACTATATCTGGTCATTTTCTTTGCAGCTCTGGTATGTAGCACAGTACCTAATAACTACTGGTGGTTAATAAATGTTTGTTGAATGAATGAGTGTGTAATTTTAGGGAGAAAGGGACGGGACAAGTATGTAATTCAATATCAACTAAGACCACTGGGGTATCTGGGTGGCTCAGTCGATTAAGCAGCTGCCTTCAGCTCAGGTCATGATCTCAGGGTCCTGGGATCAAGTCCCGCATCAGGCACCCTGCTCAGCAAAGAGTCTGCTTCTTCCTCTGCCTCTCCCTCATGCTCTCTATTTCTCTCTCAAATAAATAAATAAAAATCTTTAAAAAAAAGTCACAGTATGAGATATTTGCCAAGTTAATCATCAGTGAATCTTGAAAAAAAAAAAACACCTAAGACTACTCATTAAGGCTTTGTTGTCAATTGCTTTGGCAGTAACCAGCACTAATTATGGCTAATTTCTTAGGCTATGCTCCATAGCATCTTGTCCTATGGGTCCCTAAAAATGTCACTTAAATTTTAATGCAAATATGGACATCTTTAATTGACTTTTCCTCCATGTTATTAAATATCCTTCTGCTACCAAAATTCATACACTGACAACTTTGAGACCATGTAGAATTACGAATCCTAGATGCTGAAAACCTTCTATAATTGTGGTGACTTAGCCCATCTCAGCAGTATGCCAGTCCTCTTATATTTTATTGGCATTTTATAACCACAATTTGAAATCTTCCTACCTATTTTCTGCCCTATTGTTTCCTGCTATATCTCTAGTTCCTAATAGCATATAGCCTCAAATAAAAGATTCAATGCACACTTGAAAACCAGCCTTACCAGAACAGTCTAGATAGACTCCTCTCTGCAGGTGGGTCAAGGTAATAGCCCTTAGTCAGTTAACTCTGCCTGCTATACACCCTCTTCTCTTTCAGGAAGGAGTCCAGTTTTTTAAGAAGTTGCAAATCTGTTTGGGTTAATGCCCAATTTCCAGCCTGGTTCTTACACTTTTAATTTTTAAAAACCTGTTACATACTTTTAAAAGTGAAATAGTTATATAAGGTTTATAAGGAAAATCAGACTTATCTGTTACTTCCTATGGTCTAGCTCTTTATTTTATCTAAAAATTTTTTATTTTCAAATTTGTGTTCCAAATTCTCCTATAAATTTATTTCTGCTCCTTTATCTTTTTAATTTCCAAGGCTAACTTTGTTCTCTGAATCTTTTTGCCTTTTATTCTTACATAATGCAATTTCATTTCTCTTTATAATTTTTACAGAAACTTTTCTCGTGTTTCTTTCATTGTCTCTGTTTCAACTATTTTATTATTTATTTTGATCTCTGCCTTTCATGTTAAAGGATTTTCTCTCATGTTTGGTGATTATTGGCTTCTTACTCATCTTTAAGAGAGCCCAAAAAGCTGATTGGATATTTAATGTATTAAAGTAGGCTTCTCCACTTCTGTGCTTCACTGTAGAGTGATCCGGCTGAATTGCTTCTTTGGAGAACCATTTTGAAGACTATCAATATCTGCAGATTCCTTTCCTAAGTTGGTCAATTTTCCAGAGAGGAATCCTACAGTGGCCTGCCCAGAGAGACTGGTTACTAGCCACTCATTTATAAATAAATGAGTCAAGTGGGCCTACTATTTATATGTAGACTTTTACTTTCTTGCTTATATTTATAGTGATTCCTGCCTTCATCTGTATATGGTATCCCCCATTTTCAACTTCTCTAGAAAATAAACTTTAATCCTCTGCTGGGAGTAATTTCCTGACAGAATAGCATGGGAGTGGATCTGGGATTTGAGCTACTATTTTTTTTGAAGTACTATTTATATAACCTTTTGAGCAATCTCCTAGTTTTCAGACCCACTTGTGCCCTAACCCAATTCAGTATAACTGGTGTTTCCAGCTCCCAAGATTTGCTGGATTTCTGCATTGTAATTAGCTTACCTCAGAGGTTCACACCCTTCTGGATAAGCTTCAGCTTTCTCTAGTCTATTAGATCAATCATAACTTATTCATTTTCAGCTTCTAAAATTTAGTTATTACCTTTTTCTTGTGTACCTCGTCCTTGTTGACTTGTACCATTTTTGAAATCCATTTATGATCATTTTAGTATGGTTTTAAGAAAAAATACAGGATGGGCGCCTGGGTGGCTCAGTTGGTTAAGCGACTGCCTTCGGTTCAGGTCATGATCCTGGAGTCCCGGGATTGAGTCCCCCATCAGGCTCCCTGCTCAGCAGGGGGTCTGCTTCTCCCTCTGCCCTCTTCCCTCTCGTGCTCTCTGTCTCTCATTCTCTCTCTCTCAAATAAATAAATAAAATCTTTAAAAAAAAAAAGAAGAAAAAAGAAAAAATACAGGAGTTATGGTCATTCCACCATATTTAATCAAAACTTTGTAACTTGATTGGGTATACCTGATATACTTGGGTATACTGAATTCCATTTGAAATACCCTGATTCCAAAAAGACAATGAAGGTCATCTCATAGTTATTTCCAAGATTATTCTGATAACAAAACAAAACAAAAAAAGAGTCCAAAACAAAAACAAACAAAACCAGGGATTGATATGCATTATGAATATAGACTAAAAAATAATCCCCAACAAAATATTAATAAACTGAATCTAACAATATACACTAAAAAATTATACAACATGACCAATAGGATTTATTTCAGCAACAAGGCTACTTCAACATTAAGAAATGAATCACTGTAATCCACTATATCAACAGGCCAGAGAAAAAAAATCACATGGCCATATGAATTGATTCAGAAAAAGCATTTGATGAAATTCAACATACATTCATGGCAAAATGAAACCAAACAACACAAAAACTTCTCAGAAGACCAGGAATAGCAGGTATATTAGTTTGCTAGTTACCATAACAAAATACCAAAACCTGAATCGTTCAAACAACAGAAACATATTGTCTAACAGTTCTGGATATTAGACATTCAAGATCAAGGTCAGCTGGGTGGTTCCTTCTGAGGGCTGTGAGGAAGAATCTGTTCCCTACTTCTTCTCTACTTTCTGGTGGTTTTCTAGCTATCTTTGGCATTCCGTGGCATGTAGAAGCATCACCTGATATCTGCCCTCATCTTTACATAGAATTCTCCCTATGTGTCTGCTCCAAATTTCCCCTTGTGATAAGAACACTAGTAATATTGGATTAGGGGCCCACCCTACTCCATTATGATCTCATCTTAACTAGTTACCTCTACAGTTAACCTCTTTCCAATAAAATCCTGTTCTGAGGTATGAGGGCTAGGACCTCAACAATTGGGAAAACGCAATTCAACCCATAATAGAGGGGGGACTTCTTTAACTTTTTAAAGAACATGTACTAAAAATTCTATCCAGTGCCATAAGCCAGTAAAAAGAATTGGTATACTTCTACATGAAAAATTAAAACCTCAAGGGGTGCCTGGGTGTCTCAGTCTTTAAGCGTCTGCCTTCAGCTCAGGTCATAATCCCAGGGTCCTGGGATTGAGCCCCGCATCGGGCTCCCTGCTCAGCGGGAGGCCTGCTTCTCCCTCTCCCACTCCCCCTGCTTGTGTTCCCTCTCTCGCTGTGTCTCTCTCTGTCAAATAAATAAACAAAAATCTTAAAAAAAAAAAAAATTAAAACCTTCAAAAATTAATGAATGAGTTCAGTAAGACTGCAGGATGCAATATCAACATACAGAAATCAATTGTGTTTCTATATACTAGCAGGGAACATGAAGAAAATGAAAATAAAAATATAATACCATTTACAGTTTCTCAAAAAAAAATAAATAGATAAATAAAGGAAAAAGAAAGAAAAAAATACCTGAATGTAAACGTGGCGTGACATATATAGGACTTGTATGCTGAAGAAAAGTACAAAATAAAAAAAGCATTAATGATAGAAATCAAAGATATCAAATTAAACAGGGAGACATACCATGTTCATGGATTGGAAGACTCAATGTAATAAAGATGTCAAATCTCTCCAATTGCCATTTAATGCAATTCTTATCAAAATCTCAGTGAGTTTTTTTTAATAAATCTAGACAAGATTATTCTAAAAGTAATATGGAAAGAAAAAGGAACTAGAGTAGCTAAGTCAATTTTGAAAAAGAAAAAGGAAATGGGAAGATGCACTTTTTCTGATTTCAAGTTTAATTATACAACTACAGTAATCAAAGCTGTGTGGTACTGCATGATGGATAGAAACAAATCAGTAGAACAGAATAACAAACCCAGAAATAGACAACACAAGTACAGCCAACTTATTTTTGACAAAGGTACAAAGACAATACAACGAAGGAAGGATAGCTTTTTCAACAAATGGCACAGGAGCAATTGGATAGCTACAGGCAAAACAGAGCCTTAAACTAAACCTTACACTGTATGTAAAAAATGAACTCAAAATAAGTCATTAGTTCACAAAATGTAAAACTATATAAGACTTTAAAAAATAGAAAACATAGGAGAAAATCTCTAGAACCTAAAGTTTGATAAAGTGTTGTTACATGTGACACCAAAAATCATGATATATATATAAAAGAAAAAATATATAAATTGAACTTTGTCAAAAATTAGACTTTTATACTGCAAAAGACCATGTGAAGAAGATGAGAAAACAAGCTACAGATTGGGATAATATATTTGTAAACAGCATATCTGACAAAGGACTCATCTCTAGAATGTATAAAGAACTCTCAAAACTTTACAACTTAAAACCAAGCAGTCCACTTAGAAAATGGGCAAAAAATATGTAGAGACATTTTGCCAAAAAAGGATGTATAGTTGGCAAGTAAGCACACAAAAAATGTTCACCATCACTAGTCATAATAGAAATACAAATTAAGACAAAATAAGATAACACTATACATTTATCAAAACAACTAAAATTAAAAATAGTGACAATACCAAATTCTGATGAGGGCAGAGAAACTGAATCTTTCATACATTGATGATGGTAATACAAAATGGTACAGTCAGTTGGAAATTAGTCTATTTAAATTAGTTTCTGTTTTAAAAAAACTAAACATGGGGTGCCTAGGTGGCAGAGTTGGTTGAGCATCTGACTCTTGGTTTTGACTCAGGTCATGATCTCAGATTCATGAGACAGAGCTCCATGTTGGGCTCTGTGCTCAGCATGGAGTCTGATTGAGATTCTCTCTCACTCTCCCTCTGCCCCTCCTGCTCATGCTCTCTCTCTCTAAAATAAATAAATAAATCTTTTTTAAAAAATAAAATAAATAAATAAATAAACATAACCTAATGATATGGCTCAGCAATCACACTGCTGAGCATTTTATCCAGAGAATGAAACTTATGTTCATACAAAAACATGTACACAGTTGTTAATAGTGGCTTTTATTTATAATATCCTAACACTGGAAATAGTCAAAATGTCCTACAATTAACAAATGACTAAATAAACTGTAGTATATTCATACTGTGGAATACTACTTATTACAAGGAACAAATTCTTGATATATGCAACACCTTGGAGGATCTTAAGGACATTACACTAAATGATAAAATCCAATTTCAAAAATAACATACTTTATGATTCTACTCGTATAACATTCTTGAAATGACAAAATAATAGAGATGATATTTAAACCAGTGATTTCTAGGAGTTAGGATGGTGGGGAGGAAGAGGATGAGTATGATAATAAAGGAGTAACACAAGTGAGATCTTTCATCAAACAGTTCTGTATTTTGATCAAAATGGTAGTTAAATGATTCTAATATGTGAGTACAACAAAGAAACAAAACTCCATACACACATTGTATCAATGTCAATGATTTTGATATTGTACTATGGTTATATGAGAGGTAACCGTTATGGAAAACTGGGTGAAGTGTACATGGATTCTCTGTACTATCTTTGTAACTTCCTGTGAGTTTATAATTTCAAAATAAAATGTAAATATATAATAGGAGATTATGTGAAGACACAGATGAAAGAATACTGGTCACGAGTTAATAATTACTAAAGCAAAGTGATGGATATGAGGGCGTTTATTATCCTTTTTTGTCTGATTTTGTATATATTTCTTTATATATGTATATAATTCTTTATAATAAAATGTTTTAAAAAATCAGGGGGTATGTCATATTTACTTCTGTATCCCCAGTGTCCAACATATAGATGATTAAAAATATTTGCTGAGGGGCACCTGGGTGGCTCAGTTGGTTAAGCGTCTGCCTTCGGTTCAGGTCATGATCCCAGGGTCCTGGGATCGAGTCCCGCATCAGGCTCCTTGCTCAGCATGGAGACTGCTTCTCCCTCTCCCTCTGCCTGCTGCTCTCCTTGCTTGTGCTTGCTCTCTCTCTCTGTCAAATAAATTAATAAAATATTAAAAAAATAAAAATATTTGCTGAATAACAAACTTGAAGAAAGTCAACCTTTTCAATCTTGTTTTTTTTCTCCAAAATGAACAATGTAATATTTGTCATTGTGACAGCATGAAAAGACATTAAATATGTTTTTATATATTAGATATGAATAAAGCATCAGGGAATCATGAGACAACTTCAGACAACCTAATCTACATGTATTTGGAATCCCTGAAGGATAGAAGAAAGAAGGAAGGAGAGAAAAATATTTGAAAAAATAATGGCCCAAATTTTCTAAATTTGATGAAAACTATTAACCCACAGTTTCAAAGAAATTCAACAAATCACAAACAAAAGAAACATGAAGAAAACTACATCAAAGTGCATAATAATCAATACCAATCATCAAATCTTAAAAGTAGCCAAAAAAAAAAGTTACATACAGAAGAACAAAAATAAGACATAGCATTGTCAGAAACAATGCAAGCAATTGAGCAAGAAGAAGTAGTAGATCAAATGAGTTGAACTATAACCCTTAACATTTAGCAAAAGAACACAATCCAGCAATACATAAAGAAAAAATACAACATGACCAAGTGGGATTTATCTGAGGAATGCAATGTTGGTTCAAACATTTGAAAACTATTCAATGGAGTTCACCTACTAACAGACTATGAAGAAAAAAATGATATACTCATCCCTATAGATACAGAAAAAGCATTTGACAAAATTTCATATAATTTCCTGATTGAAAACTCGCAGTAAACCAGGAATTGAATAGAAATTCCTCAATATGACAAAGGACGTCTATGGGAAACCTACAACTAGCATGATATTTAATATTGAAACACTGAATATTTTCCCCCTAGATTTGGAAAGAGCTAAATATGTCCCCTCTTTCCACTTCTTTTGTACGTTGTACTGGAAGATCTAGCCAGGGGAATAAGGCAAAACCAAAATAAAACAAATAAAAACATATAAATAGGAATAGAGGAATAAAACTGTCTTTATTTGTTGAAGGCACAGAAAATCCTAAGGATTCTACAAAAAAGCAACAAAAATTTATAAATGAATTTAACAAGATTGCACAGTCAATATGCAAAATCAATTGTATTTCTGTTTATATAAATAGGTATAACTAGAGGCATAACTAGAAAATGACATTTAAAAAACAATACCTTGTGTACCTGGGTTTCTCATTCAGTTGAGCATCCAACTCTTGATTTTGGCTCAGGTCATGACTCCGGGTCCTGGGACTGAGCCCTGCATTGGGCTCAGTGCTCAGCGAGGAGTCTGCTTGAGGATTCTCTCTCTCCCTCTGCCCCTCCCCCCACTCACACACCCTCTCTCTAAAGATTTTATTTATTTATTTGAGAGAGATTGAGTAAATGAGTGGGAGGAGGGGCAGAAGGAGCCTGATGTGGGACTCGATCCCAGGACCCTGGGATCATGACCTGAGCCAAAGGCAGATGCTTAACCAACTGAGCCATCCAGGCATCCCCCTCTCTAAAATAAACAAATAAATCTTTAAAAATTTTAAAAATAAAAAAATAAAAAGTAATACCAGTTAAAATAGTATAACATATGAAATACTTAGGAACACTTAACAAAATATGTTCAAATCTTATAAATTAGAAAACATTGCTGAAATTAATTAAAGAACATCTAAATAAATGAGAGATATTCGGGTTTTTGGAAGGATTAATTGTATGAAGATTTCAAATTTTCCCCAATGTGGTCTATAGGATCATAACTCCAATGAAAACCCATGAGGCTTTTTTTATAGAATTTGACAAGGTTATTCTTAAATTTGTATAGAAATACTAACTATCTAGAATAGCCAAGATGACTGATGAAAATATGTTTTTTGATGAAAAGCCCAAAATTAAAAGACTTATAATACCTGATTTTATGGCTTATCATAAAACTTTAGATCAGTGAAATAGAATGCACAGCCACGATTTCAGCAAAGGAACCAGAGTAATTCAGTAGTCAGAGAATAGTCTTTTTAACAAATAGTGCTGGGATAATTGGAGATTTCTATGCAAATAATAGGAGCTTTGGCTCTTATTTGATATACACAAATTATCCCAAAAGAATTATAAGAATTAAATGTAGGAATTAAAACCATAAAAATTCTGGGATAAAAGAAGAAGAAAATCTTTGTGACCTTAGGTTAAGCAAAGATTTTTTTTAGATATGCCACAAAATGAATGAACCATGGGAGAAAAACATGGTTTTATTGGACTTTATCAAAATTAAAACTTTAGCTTTTCAGAAGACACTTAAAAAAACAAAAAGGTAAGTCAAAGGGTAGGAGAAAATATATACAAAACATATATCTGAAATACATTTGTATCCATATTATAAAAGGAACTATTACAGCTTAATAATTAGAAGATAAAATTTGAAAAATATGAAGATTTCAACAAACATTTCAGAAAGAAAGACACATAAATGTCAAATAAGCACAGAAAAAATGTTCTACATCATTAGTCATCAAGAAAATGAAAATTAGGGCGCCTGGGTGGCTCAGTTGGTTAAGTGACTGCCTTCGGCTCAGGTCATGATCCTGGAGTCCCGGGATCGAGTCCCGCATTGGGCTCCCTGCTCAGCGGGGAGTCTGCTTCTCCCTCTGACCCTCCTCCCTCTCATGCTCTCTGTCTCTCATTCTCTCTCTCAAATAAATAAATAAAATCTTTAAAAAAAAAAAAAAGAAAGAAAATGAAAATTAAAACCCCAGTGAAATGCCACTGCACATCAACTAGAATGGCTAAATAAAAAAAGCTAATACCAAATGTTGACAAGGGTATGGAACAACTGGCATGTTCATTCATTGGTGGTGGAAAGGTAAAATGGTATAGTCACTTTGGAGAAAGCAGTCCTACTCCTAATATTTATTTAAGAGAATGAAAGCATAAGTCCACATTAATACTTGGATTCATATTACCTAAAAATTGGAAACAATTCAAATGCCCAACAACTAGTGAGTGGATAAACAAATTGTGATATGGGAATACTTTGAAATAACTATTAAGCAATAAGTAGAAACAGTATACTGATATATGCAATAATGTGGATGAATCTCAAAAGCACTATACTCAATAAAAGAAGGCAGACATAAGAACTACATGGTGTATGTTTCCAGTTATTTGAATCTAGAAGAAAATAAAACTACATTAGATCAGTGGTGTGTAGGGACTGGAGGATGGGAGATGGGATATACTGTAAGGAGGCATGAGAAACTTTTTCAGGCAATGGAAATGTTCTGAGTGGTTATGTGACTATATGAAGTTTTAAAATTCATCCAAGTGTACACCAAATATTGATTAATATTACTGCATTTAAATTATACTTGAATTACATATATAATATGTACATTATATATTACATATATATGTATATGTTACAATATATACAAATAATATATGTTACATATATAATATATAGCATAAATATATATGTAACATAATATAATATACAGCATAAATATATATGCAATATATGTAATATGTAATAGCATAAATATATATGTATATAATATGACATATATAATACTTCAATTACATATATATACACACAGAGACATAACTTATGTTTATACATCTGGTAGCAGTATGTAGAGTGGATGAGATTAGGAAAAAAGACTAAAGGTAGAGAAGTCATTTATTAGGTCATTGCAGAAGTCAAGGTAATCCTGAAGAAAGCCAGTTGTGGAAGGAATGGGAGTAAAGAATATGAAACAGATGTTGGAGATATTTCAGGATTAGGACCATTTCACAGAATTTGCCAGCCCCTGTTCTTTCTCTTTTCTTCTGGTGTAAATAAGAAATTCCTCACCTTTGGTCACATATGGTGGTGGCAATTGCAAGGAATGGAGAAGGAAGAAGGAGTTTGGATATCCATAAGCCTAATACAGCCTTTATCAGTGTGAGGTAGTGGGGGATTAAGGTTGGGCAAAATCACCCATAGGCCTTTTATCACTTTATGTCTACTTCCTCAGTTCCCTGTCCCAGGAAATTCTGGCACATTTTGTGTAGAAAGAGCTTTCTTTGAAAACCTTCATACATGATTCTGATTCAACCTTAACCTCCTAACAACCCCAAGTTCCCTCTCCAAAACTTGAACTGAGAACCATTGCTCTACAATCTGATAAGAAATGTCCAGGGCGATAGTAAGATCACTTTTAGATATGCTGAGTTTGCAGAGAATTCCAGGTGGCATGTCTGGCAGGAAATTGAAAATGAAGATAGAGAGTTCAGGAAATTTGTTAGGGCTTATAAGATTAAATTGGAAATCTTCAGTGTAGGGATATTTTAAGTCATAGAAGTTGAAATTATCAAGGGGAGCAAAACAGTAGAGCTCAGAATTGAATTCAATAAATTATCTACAATCAAAGGGCAAGAGGAGAAAAAAAGAGCAAAGGATAGTGAATAATAGTGATGAGACACAGGGGAGATCAAGGACAGTGTTATAAGGTATTTGGTCAGGGACAGGAACTAAAGTGTGAGCCCAAAGAGTATCAGAGTTCACTTGTACTTACATGATTTACCTTAAAACAATTCCTCTAGCCACCTCTCTTCTGTATTAAAGATAAAGGTGAAAGCTCTTTGGAGGTTTCTCAGGACCACATATATTATCCAGATAGAATTGGGTGTGTAATAGAGAAGAATTATGGTATTTTAAAAAAAAGATTTAAACTGAGATATTTTAAATATTTAAAGGTAAGTCTCATGCATATAATTCTTTTGCCAGAACATGACTGATCACTTTGCTTTCAAAGACAGAAAGAGTAAAACCCTGTCAGTTACATTTTCAGATGTCTCAATTTGAACTTCATTTTAATTGTAAAATGCTGTTATGTCATTTCTAAATCAATTTATGAAGGATTACTTTGACATACTTATATAATGGCTTCTATCAATCATCTCTTTTACAATTGTTCAATCCCAAACTTAACTTACAATACATTCAGCTAAGTTGATTTAAATAAAAGCCATGCTATCAAAAGTAAGGAAACTCTAGAAATCTTATTTATTTATTTATTTTTAAATTTTATTTTATTTTATTGTTATGTTAGTACCCATACAGTACATCATTAGTTTTCAATGTAGTGTTCCATGACTGTTTTTGTATAGCACGCAGTGCTCCATGCAATACATGTCCTCCTTAATACCCATCACTGGGCTAACCCATCCCCCCACCCCCCTCCCCTCTAAAACCCTCAGTCTCTCATGGTTCATCTCCCCCTCCTATTCCCCCCCTATTTTTCCCTTCCTTCTCCTAATGTCCTCCATGCTATTCCTTATGTTCCAAAAATAAGTGAAACCATATGATAATTGACTTTCTCTGCTTGATTTATTTCACTTAGCATCATCTCCTCCAGTCCCCTCCATGTTTATGTAAAAGGTGGGTATTCATCCTTTCTGATGGCTGAGTAATATTCCGTTGTATATATGGGCCACATCTTCTTTATCCATTCATCTATTGAAGGACATCTTGGCTCTTTCCACAGTTTGGCTATTGCGGACATTGCTACTATGAACATTGGGGTGCATATGGCTCTTCTTTTCACTACATCTGTGTCTTAGGGGTAAATATCCAGTAGTGCAATTGCCGGGTCATAGGGTAGCTCTATTTTTAATTTTTTGAGGCACCTCCACCCTGTTTTCTTTTCCGAAGTGGCTGTACTAACTTGCATTCCCACCAACAGTGTAAGAGGTTTCCCCTTTCTCCACAACCTCTCCAACACTTGTTTCTTGCTTTGTCAATTTTTGCCATTCTAATTGGTGTAAGGGGGTATCTCAGTGTGGTTTTGATTTGAATTTCCTTGATGGCTAATGATGATGAACATTTTCTCATGTGTCTGTTAGCCATTTGTATGTCTTCTTTTGAGAAGTGTCTCTTCATGTCTTCTGCCCATTTTTTGACTTACTTGTTTTTTGGGTGTTGAGTTTGAGAAGTTCTTTATAGATCTTGGATATCAGCCCTTTGTCTGTAGTGTTATTTGCAAAAAATCTTCTCCCATTCTGTGGGTTGCCTCTTTGTTTTGTTGACTGTTTCCTTTGCTGTGCAGAAGCTTTTTATCTTGATGAAGTCTCATCTGCTCTGACTCTCGGAAGAGTTGCAGAAAGCCACCAAGGAAAACCTCCAGAGAACAAAAGCCCCAAAAAACTGGTTTTCACTGAGCCCATACCCCCCCTGCACAGGGGGCAGGGCAACTCTGCCCAAACAGGGTTGCCTGAGTAACAGTGCAGCAGGCCCTTCCCCCAGAAGACAGGCTGGGAAATCAAGAGGCCAACAACTCTAAGGTACCTATAAAACAGGTGCGTCTTGCTTGGGTTGTGGTCAATAATTTGGACTCTGTACATTCTCTCAATCACCCCTCAACAGAATGACTAGGAGGAGGAACCCCCAAAATAGGAAAGACTCAGAGACTGTGACTTCTGCCACAGATTTACAAATGGATACAGATATAACCAAGATGTCGGAAATGGACTTCAGGGTAACAGTTATGAAGATGAGAGCTAGAATGGAGAAATCGATTAATGGCAACATAGAGTCTCTAAGGGCAGAAATGAAAGCTGAACTGGCAGAACTTAAAAATGCTATCAATGAGATCCAATCTAATCTAGATACTCAAACAGCTAGGGTAAACAAGGCAGAACAACGAATTAGTGATCTAGAAGTCCAATTGATAGAAAAGAAGGAAAAAGAGGAGGCTTGGGAGAAACAGCTCAAAATCCATGAAAACAGAATTAGAGAAATAAGTGATGCCATGAAACGTTCCATTGTCAGAATTATTGGGATCCCTGAGGGGTGGAGAGAGAGAGAGAGAGGACTAGAAGATATATTTGAGCAAATCGTAGCTGAGAACTTCCCTAATATGGGGAATGAAACAAATATTCATGTCCTAGAGGCAGAGAGGACCCCTCCCAAGATCAAGGAAAACAGACCAACTCCTTGGCATGTAATAGTAAAACTTGCAAATCTTAGAATGAAGGAAACCACCTAAGGTGGTTTCCTTTTTTTTACTTTCCTTTTTTACTATCGTACTTAAGTGATACCAGGTGGTATTGAAGACTCCTTTTTGACACACCCTTCTATTGTTGAACCAATAATTTGTACAGAGTCCAAATTATTGACCACAAGGAAGAGATTCCTTACATACAGAGGGAGGAACATCAGAATAACATGAGACCTATCCACAGAGACCTGGCAAGCCAGAAAGGGCTGGCAAGACATATTCTAGAAATCTTTTTAATCATGCATAGGTATGTAGATTCCAAACGGTTCCAATCATAATTCTTAGTCAAACAAATCAGTCTGAATGATCTACATGCCAATATTGAAAGAAGTAATAATTCAACTCTGTTCAAGAAAACTTTATTTATCATCTATATAATGCCAGGGAACATATTTGGTAGAAAGAAAAAAAGGAAGAAAGAGAGAGAAAGAGACAGAAAGGGAGGAAGAAGAAGAAAAAACAGTCTTGCTTTAAGTAGGTCACTAGTGAGGGAAGCAAATAACTCCTCGCCAATTTATCACTTGAAAGTCATGTATGTCTTTATACTTAGTTTTGTGAATTTCAAGCAAAAAATTTGTAGTTTTAAGTCTTTGATTACTTCTGACTTAAGATGGCACACATTGAAAGAATAACAAAAATTAAATGCATCAGTGAGGTTAACAAAAATATAGAGGAAATGTAGATAATTAAACTTTCAAATACTATTTTGTAAGTTGGTATCATTTATGCTTCTGAACTTTCTAAAGCTTAAAACTGTTCAAAGACTTTTCAATATCCTGTTTTTCTTGAAAGATTTTTCCATACCAGTTTGTATAAGTTATGCTACAGAATTAAAATCTTATTGGCTTGACACATGAAAGTTTATTTCTTGCTAATAATACAAGTACAACATGGGTCATCAGGGCTCTGATGATTATTGTTACTTAAGAAGCCAAGGTAATGAAGCCTTCTTCCTTTTCCTTTTTATTTTTTCAGCTATATTGAGGTATAATTGACATATAAAATTGTAAGATGTATTTAAAGTGTGCGTCGTGGTAATTTGATACACATATACTTTGTGGAAGGATTCCCACCATCTAGTTAACATATCATCACCTCACATACCTTTTTTTTTTTTTGATGAGTTCTACTCATCATTTAAGTTCTACTCTCTTAGCAAATTTCAGTCACATAATACAGTGTTACCAACTATAATCACCTTGTTATTTGTTAGATCTTCAGACCTTACTCATCTTAGAGTTGAACGTTTGTACCTTTTCATCCACCTCTCCTTATTTCCCCCCATCCCCTCACCCCTGACAACCACTTTTCTACTTTCTAAGAGAAGTTAAGACTCTTTTTTACTATCGTACTTAAGTGATACCAGGTGGTATTTAAGACTTCTTTTTGACACACCCTTCTATTGTTGAACCAAATGGGGAGAAAAGAAAATGTAGTAAATTACACTCTAACTCCTAAAGCCTTTATTGTTCACATTTCTTTGGTCCAATCTAGCCACATACTTATCAAAGAAACGAAGAATTGCAATCATCATGCCATGTGCCTAGAATGAGTAGAGACTTCCAAACCATTTCTTTTCTCTTCTTTAGAAACAATCATCTTGCATATGTTAGATCTCTGCAAATTATTTTCTCTGAAATTCCCCATATAGAGTTTTTCATTTCTTTTGGTGATATTTTCTGTAACTTACTCTCCATATTTCTGACTTTTTCAGCTGCATTTATCCCATTTTGGTGGTTATTTCTAGAACGTTTTTGTCTTTAATTCCCAAGTCTTATAAAAAATGCTTTTCGTTTCTTTTCATGGTCTTGTGATCACTTTTTGTACACTTATATGATTATTTTGAACTTTTTAAATTTATTTTAGAAACGATAAATTATTCTCTACAATTCTAGGTAGAACTATGTGATTTAACTATTCCTATGTTTTTTTGTTGTTGTTGTTAAGATTTTATTTATTTATTTGACAGAGAGAGACACAGTGAGAGAGAGGGAACACAAGCAGGGGGAGTGGGAGAGGCAGGCTTCCCGCTGAGCAGGGAGCCCGACGCGGGGCTGGATCCCAGGACCCTGGGATCATGGACCTGAGCTGAAGGCAGACGCTTAACGACTGAGCCACCCAGGCGCCCCACTATTCCTATGTTTTTCAGTTGCTTTTTGTTCATGTCCCTTTCTCTTTCTTTTTAGCTTCCAGTCTATCCTTTCTTTTTATGCTTTTCAGGCATAGTCCCTTGATGATATCTTTTCTGAATATTACTGGGCTTTGAATGGTGGTAGGACCTGCTGAAGAATGGTTTTGAAATTTATTACAAATACTGCTCTCATCAAGTTATTTCCTTTACTCGAGGAACAAATGTCTTCTTAGATTGCTAAGTGTAGCAACCTGGCCTTAATAATCTTTTTTTAAGTTCTTCAGTTCTGCTTTCTATTGAGTTATCTCCTTGGCAGAGAAGCTAGGTCATGAACAATAGAAATGACATGTACACCATGGTTTTTCCTTTAACATATGTGTTTCAGTCAGTCTAACAGAGCATTTTAATAAAAATATACATTATAGTGTATGTTCCTTAGAATGTGACAATTGGGGGAGGGAGATTTGTTTCTGGCTCAATATCTAAAATAATATGCATGTTTTCTTCTCTCAGTCCAGGTGTGTGTCATCATGTAAGGTTAGGAGTTCAGGCAATTTCCTTGTCTTAATGAAGATTTTCTTTTTACTTACTTTCTTTTTTTGATGGGGTTTTAAGTAGAAAGATGGACTAAAAATGCCCTTAACCCATTGCCTTAGACATTTTCATTCTTTAAAAAAAAAACCAAAAACCTGTTTATATGTTGTCTTCCCACTGAAGTAGTGACCTCTTTCAAAGCAAAGTTATTACTCATCTTTTTATCTTTACCACTGAACACAGTGGGCCCTCACCAAATGTTTTTGAATTGAGGTGAAATGGGTTGAATTTGTAAATATCTTTTATATTGTCTACTGTTGGTCAAAAATGGGAATTAACAGGGTGCCTGGGTGGCTCAGTTGGTTAAGTATCTGCCTTCGGCTCAGGTCATGATCCCAGGGTCCTGGGATCGAGCCCCGCAGCAGGCTCCCCGCTCATCAGGGAGTCTGCTTCTCTCTCTCTGCCCCCCACCCTGCCTCTTGCGTGTGCACTAGCATGCGCTCACTCGCACTCTCTCTCTCGCAAAAATAAATAAAATCTTTAAAAAAATGGGAACTAAGAAAATGTGGACATAAAGCGTATCTCAAGACATTACCCCTACTGGAAAAACATATCAAAACACTTTGTAGTGGTTTTGGAATAGGATCATTATCATTATTTTTTTTTTATGCAGAAAACCAGCAGGTTTATGTTGCAATTCAATTTTCTGTGCTAATAATAAATTGCTTTCACTTCTACTAGACAACTGGAAAACAGAAGTGTTCAGAGGTATATTATTCACCCCAATGTTAAGGGAAAGCCTAGTACTACAAGTCAATAGCTACAGGAATTCTATTCAGCATATATATCTATACCACAGTCCAGCATTTCTCAAAGATGGTCAACCCATTTACTGTTACAGGTGATTCAGACACGCTGATGGACAAACATGAAAGAAGTCAGAGGGTACCTCTTTTGCCTGGTGTATTAATCTATGTCCTGCAGAGAAACAAAATCAGTTAGATTTGTGTGTATATAGACAGAGAGAGAGATGGAGAGAAAAACTTATTTTAAGGAGTTGGCTCATGTGATTGTGGGGGTTGGCAAATCCAAAATCTACATGCAGACTAGCAAGCTAGAGACTGAGAGAAGAGTTGATGTTGTGTTCTCCAGTCCAAAGGCAGTATGTAGGCAGAATTGTCTTCCTCAGACGACCTCAGTCTTTTCTCTTAAGACCTTCAACTGATTAAATGAGGCCCACCCATATTATGGAGAGTAAACTGCCTTGGTCAAAGTCTACTGATTTAAATATTAGTCACATTGAAGAAATACCTTCCTAGCACCATCTAGACCGATGTTTAACAAAAAACTCAGTACTGTGGCCTAGCCAAGACAATACATAAAATTAGCCACTACCGCTGGCATGCTTAGGAGAATTACAGATCAGCATCAGTAGACCTGGCTTTTAATTCAAGTGCTATTGTGCCACACTAAGTGACCAGGAGCTGCTGAGCCATTTTATTCCACACAAAGTGTCCCCATGGGAACAATGCAGAAGTCAAAGTCTCAAGCAGTAGTCTTTTTTGTGGTATTCAGATTTATTCTGCCTAATAAGTATGTTATTGTAAGAAATTCTTGATGGCTTAAGGCATCCAGAAAGTAGCACATTTATAGAAAACGACAGCATCATTATTAGAGCTGAAGCTTCAACATCTCCACTCCCCTACTTCACATGATGGATAATTTGGAACTCACTCATGTATGCTTTGGCTAAATTTTGAGATTTATAATCAACCTGCAAAATGAGTCCCAATTTCACATGAGCTGAATGAAGACTAAAAATCAAGCAACAAATATTAGGATTATCCTTCCATTACACTTCTTTTGAA
This sequence comes from Leptonychotes weddellii, assembly GCF_054177405.1. Lineage (NCBI taxonomy): Eukaryota > Metazoa > Chordata > Mammalia > Carnivora > Phocidae > Leptonychotes > Leptonychotes weddellii. The sequence continues at coordinate 131,951,233 of NC_138373.1, forward strand.
AAATGACTCCTTGCTGCCATATGAAGGATTCTCTAAGCTTTAATACTGAGCAGAGATTTAAAAGGATTAACATGAACCACCTTCCAGTAAACACACAGAATGCATTTTAACATCTAGTATTTCATCTTTATTTGAGTACTTTCAAATTGTAATGCTCTGATCATGTAGAAAGACTGGCTGGTATTGTCCATTATTATTCCTGCTAAGTTATTCATAGTTCCCCACTGACCTTTTCTCAGCAAGTTTTTCAGATCTTTTGTTTCGGCTGCTGTTTTGTGTCTTGCTGACGTTAGTCAGTCTGATTTATGGTGCTCTGTACAGGGGTTCCCACCATGCATGTCATTATTACTAATGTTTCTCCCTGTGTTTATAACTTAGCCATTTAGTTGCTGTGCTCAACTCTTTGAATTCCTAGGACTTACACCTCACTGGAATAGCACTTCTTATTGCCAAGGTCCTTTGTAAAACACTTGACTCTATTTTCATGTATAACTATTTTTAGAGCCCACAGTGGAATTGAACAGATCTGTTCTTTGATTGTTTATTTTTACCCAGACACTTATTTGGAAGATGTTAGTTCTCTTTGGGCTTCCACAGATGCCACATTCGTTCATTCAACATTTTCTATTGTACCAAATATGGACACGAGCAACTTGCTCTCAGATGAAATAAAAGCTAGCACTTTCTTATCGTGTAAATATCTGCAATGTTGGGCTGTTAATTTAGGACTTTATGCTTTTAGTTTTCTCCAGTTATGTGGAATACTGGCCTTGTCCTCCAATAAAAGTGTGTTTCTCATTATAACTTTCAAATGGGTAATAATAATAGACATAGGCAAATACTAAACAGGTTTGTAACCTTGAAAGAAAAGTGAAAATAACTAAGGATGATTATGCCATAGAACAGTTGGAATAGGATGTCACTGGTATAGTAAGATTTGAGGGGCATTGAAAACCTGCTTGCTCCAAAATGTCTCTTTATTGATTTGTGTCAGTGCTTAAAATACCTACATTCATATAACACTTTGGATACGTTGACCTATTAAAAATAAACATTTATAAACTAGAATGGGATATTATCATTCATGAATATATTAATTTTTATGCCATGACTTCATGAAGCATTCGCAATGCCTGTAGGTATATTATCACTCCTTAGAACTGTTTGAGTATTTTATTATTTTATGGAACTTATTACATAATTCAAGTTTGTATATTCATCCGTATTGTGCCTATCTTTAATCAATTTAACTGTAAGTCCTTGAGGGTGAAGTAGGTGTCTGAAATTTTCTTTAATATCTCCTGCAGTAAATAGCAAAGAATTGTGTGTGTTGTGCATGCTCAAAAAACTGTTGAATAAATGAAAAACTAAATCACTATATTAAAATTGATTAGCTTATCAGTTTAACTAGGAAAGGTATATAAGGTAAGCATAAAATGATGGTGAAGAAAGATATAGGCTGCTGCTACAAAAATTAGTTTCCAAGCAAAGCAATAAAAATATTTGCCTGGGGGCACCTGGATGGCTCAGTCAGTTAAGCATTGGACTTGGTTTTGGCTCAGGTCATGATCTCATGGGTTGTGAGATCAAGCCCTGTGTCTGGCTCCACTCTCAGCAGGAGAGTCTTCTTGAAGATTCTCTCCCTCTGCCCCTCCTCCCACTCTTCCTCTCTCTCTCTCTCAAATAAATAAATAAATCTTTAAAAAAAATAGAATTGCCCAAAATGGAACTTTCAGAATGGCAGAGTGAGAACCTTGGTAAATCTCCTCCATAAGAACAACAACAACAAAAAATACTAGAAAAATTTATCAAAATCAACCATTTCAGGGGCACCTGGATGGCTCAGTCGGTTAAGTGTCTGCCTTTGGCTCAGGTCATGTTCCTAGGGTCCTGGGATCAAGCTCCACATCCGGCTCCCTGCTCAACAGGGAGTTTGCTTCTCCCTCTCCCTCTCCCACTCCCCCTGCTTGTGCTCTCTCTCCCTCTGTCAAATAAATAAATAAAATCTTTAAAAAAAAAATCAACCATTTCAGAATTCTAGAAATTAACCGTAGGCATACTACAAAATAGGAAACGTTTAAGAAAAGCTATTGAACTTTAGTAACAAGAGTAGGGTCTCTGGAGTTTATTTTGAGGATATTCCTATGCCTACCCACCTTCCATGGCACAGTAGCTGTTGACAACTACCAGCCTCACAGCCATCAGAGCCACCGATTTGTCTTGGAGCTCTGCAAACAGCCCCATTCCCCAGAGTGTTGTCATTATTGGACAAAACTTGCAACTCTCTGGAAAAGTCCCATTTCCAGAACATTGTTAAATTTAGCCTGACTTGGAGTTCAGCTTGGTAGGAAAGCCCTATTTTCAGGTCATTGTCAAAAACAAGTGGAATTCAAGTGTTTTGAAAAGGGTTTTGAAAAGTCTCAACATATTCCTGGGGATCTAGAAATCCACATACATATGTGAGTTGGGCACATGCCCAGGAAAACAGAAAGGAATCACCAATTATTTATTAATATCTGGCTGACCTTGGGGCCCTGTACAAGCAGCAATGAAGGCTAATGCAGACATGTAAACTGCCTGAACTTGCATGGGTGCCTCAGCGTGGATACAGAGCCCTTGGAAAAAGTGGAAAGTTTATTGGCTCAAGGAAATCTCTTGACCAACTACTGACTGACCCATGGGTGAACCCTACAAATCCAGGCTTAAAAATACACACAACAAAATAGATGATAGATAGAAAGATAGATAGATGATAGATAGATAGATAAAAAGCAAGGATTTCAGGGACCACACACTTCTGGAAATAGAATACTGTTTGGAATTAGTCCTGGAAAGTCACTAAACAGATAGCAACAGCAGCAACAACAACAAAATAGTAACAACAAAATTGGGAGGGGGTCTGATTGTAGAGTTGCTATAATATGCAGTTGATTCCTATTATTCACGGATTTTGTATTTGTAAATTCACCTATGTGCTAAAACTTACTTATAACATTAAAATCAATACTCATGGTGCTTTCCCAGTCATTCATGTGATTGTGAATGTGTGGAATGGCAAAAAATTTAAGTCACCCAATGCACGTATTCCCAGATGAAGTCAGACAAGGTGATACTCAGTCTTATTGTTTTAGCTTTCATGAAGAGATGATCAAAGGATGGAGACAGGGGCACCTAGGTGGCACAGTCGGTTAAGTGTCTGGCTCTTGGTTTTGACTCAGGTAATGATCTCAGGGTTGTGAGATCAATCCCCCTTTGGGCTCTGTGCTCAGCATAGAGTGTGCTTGAAATTCTCTCTCCTTCACCCTCTTCCCCTCCTGCTCATGCTCTCTCTTTCTCTCTCCCTAAAATAAATAAATAAATCTTAAAAAAAAAAAAAAGAATGGAGATAGTAGTGGGGCAGCCTCACACAAGTTACTTAACATTTCTAAACGTCATTTTCTCTTTTGTAAAATAAAAAAAAAAGAGAGAGTTTACTAGGATATATTTTTTTCAGGATTTAAGTTTAAAATCTATGTGAGATATGTATATGTACATATATCCTCTAGGAACAATAGTTCAGTATTCACTAATTCAGTGTTTGCAATGACTATAGAGCATGACTACCATGAATAAGGAGAATCAATGACATTATCTAAATGTTCCAGTTTTCAACAAAAATTATAAGACATGCATATAAACAGGAAAGGATAGCCCATACACAGAAAAATAAAAACAGTCAATAGAAACTATCTTTGAGGGAACCCAGATGTTGCACTAAAGGAAATCATGTTTATAGAACTAAAGAAAAGTAAAACAACTCTATATCACCAAATTGAGAAAATCAATAGAGATAGAAATTACGGAAGAAAAGGCAAATATTCTGGAATTGAAAAAAAATAACTAAAGTGAAAAAAAATAGAAGGGATTAGCAATAGATTTAAACTTGCAAAAGAAAGAACCAGTGAGCTTGAAGTTAGAAGAAAGGATTAGTGAACTTGAAGATAAATTAATAGATTATCCAGTATAAGGAACAGAAAGAAAAATGAAGAAAATGAACACAACCTCAGAGACCTATGGAGCATGTATGAATTTACCAACTTATGCATAGTGGGAGTCCCAGAAGAAGAGGATTGGAAAAAGGGACAGAAAAATATTTGAAGAAATAATGTCCAAGAACTTCCAAAATTGATGGAAAACATTAATCTACTCATCTAACAAGCTCAATGAACTCAATGAACTACAAAGAGGAAAAACTCAAAGAGATCCACATCCACACACATACGTGACATACAGAACTACTTGAAAGCACTTCAAGTACAAATACAAGAATCCTCAATAAGATTAATAGCTGATTTTTCATCAAAACCATGGAGACCAGAGGGTGATGACATATTCTGAAAAGAAAAGAGTGTCAACCAAGATTTCTATATCCAACAAAACTATTCTTCAAAATTGAGGGAGAAACGAACATTCGTATATAAGCAAAAACTGAAAAAAAATATGTTGCTACTACGCTATTGTGTGAGCCTTTTACTCTGAAAAGGAAGCACACTAGATAGTAACTCAAATCTACACAAAGGAGTAAAGAGGATCAGTAGAGGTATTTACACTGGGAAATATTAACTCTTTTCTTCTCTTATGATTTAAAAACAATTGCACTAAACAATAATTAGAAAACTGTATTGATAGGCTTATATAAAAATGTGATTTGTGTGAAAACAATAGAACAAAGTAGAGGAGGGAGACAGAGCTATATTGGAGCAAAGTTTTACTATTCTATAGGAATTAACTTAGTATTAATCTGAACTAGATTGTTTTAAATTAAGATGTACATTGCAATCCCCAGAACAACCATTAAGAAAGTAACTTAAAAACATGGTTTAAGAAACAACAAAGGAGGGCGCCTGGGTGGCTCAGTTGGTTAAGCGACTGCCTTCAGCTCAGGTCATGATCCCAGGGTCCTGGGATCGAGTCCCGCATCGGGCTCCCTGCTCTGCGGGGAGCCTGCTTCTCCCTCTCCCACTCCCCCTGCTTGTGTTCCCTCTCTCGCTGTGTCTCTCTCTGTCAAATAAATAAATAAAATCTTTAAAAAAA
>NC_138373.1:131956405-131972898 GCF_054177405.1 Leptonychotes weddellii
TATGAGACTGGATTGAAAAACAGAATCCAGATATATGGAGCTTGTAAGAGACATATTAAATTCAAATAGATTAAACCAATCAAAAGCTAAAGTGACCATACAAATATCAGACAAAATAGACTTTAAGAGAAAAATAGGTATATTTTATAATGATAAAGGGTCAATTCACTAGGAAGATATAACAATTATAAACCTATGCAGCTTAATAACAGAGCCAAAAAAATATATGAAACCCAAGCTAACAGAATTAAAGAGCAATAGACAATTTAATATTAATAGCTGAAGAGGTCAATACTTCACTGCCAATAATTGATAGAACAACTAGACAGAAAAATAATTACTTGGAGGCAAAGGAAAAAAAAATGATGGTAGCATGGCAACGAGGCTAAAGGAGGGGTTGGAAAGATGTTGCCAAAACGCTTATGTAGGTCTTCAATGGCATCATTTAAAAATTATTTTAATTCTCTTTAACAGTTGTCAGAATTCTGTTTTACTCTTTTTATAATCATAAAATTTTATGATTTTTAGTCATTTTTCTTCTTGACTTTAGTGCCCATAGAATTGTTAAATTGTCTTGTTAATGGTAGTACCTTTTTCTCTGACATAATTTTTAAAATCTAAAATGATAAGTAAATAACATAAGCACATGGCAGAAAATATGAAAAAAAAGAAAAAGAATGACCAAAATAATGTCCATAAATTTTGGCTAATATGAATAATTCTGCAACTTCTTTGTAGCTAAATCATTACACATACTATAATGGTTTTCTTATAACAAATTTCCAGAAATAAAGTTGTTAGAGCAACTGGTATGTCCATTTAAAAAAAATTTTTTTTAAGATTTTATTTATTTATTTGACAGAGAGAGACAGCGAGAGAGGGAACACAAGCAGGGAGAAGCAGGCTTCCCACCGAGCAGGGAGCCCAATGCGGGGCTTGATCCCAGAATCCTGGGATCATGACCTGAGCGGAAGGTAGATGCTTAACAACTGAGCCACCCAGGCACCCCCACTTAAAACCTTTTTTATATACAAAGGCAAAGTGCCCTCCCAGAAATAACAAATACCGTCTAGGTCCACCTGTGTTGTTGCAAATGTCAAGATTTCATTCTTTTACCCATTCATCTATTGATGGACATTAGGTTGCTTCTATATCTTGGCTATTGCAGATAATGCTGCAGTGAACATAGGAGTGCGCATCTTTTTGAATTAGCATTTTCGTTTTTGGGGTGAATATTTAGAAGTGGAATTACTGGATTGTATGGTATTCCTATTTTTAATTTTTTCAGCCACCTTCATACTGTTTTCCATAGTAGCAGCATTTCCATAGTGCACAAGGGTTCCCTTTTCTCCACATCCTTACCAGTATTTGCCATTTCTTGCCTTTTTGATATTAGCCATTCTGACAGATATGAGGTGATAGTTGTGATTTTCATAGCCCTGAAAATTAGTGACACTGAGCATCTTTTCAGGTATCTGTTAACTATCAATATGTCTTCTTTGGAAAAATATCTATTCTTGTCCTCTGTCCATTTTTGAATTGGACTGTCTTTTTTTTTTTTTTTTTTTTGGTGTTGAGTTATATGGGTTCTTAATACATTTTGGATATTAACTCCTTATTAGATCATTTGCAAATATTTTCTTTAAAAATTAACTGTATCATTTTAAGGGTATGTTCACTTATTTGTAACATATTGATGAAAATTTTTCTTGAGGATCACTGAAGCTAACAACATATGAAGAAATAAAAGTGACACAAGTAGAGTCAGTGTGTGTTCAAATAAAAATGGAAGTTTTAACACATGCATGTGATAAATGCACATATCCATGTAACCACAACAAATCAATTACCATATCAATTTGTTTTGACCATCATGTAAACAATTAGGTCTCTGCTAGTTACCTCCTGGAGATCACCTAGTCACTGCTCTTGCCCATTGTTAAGGGATACACTGTTTGTGGAAAATGTTTTTTAAAAGATTTTATTTACTTGAGAGAGAGAGAGAGAGAGAGAGCAGGGAGAGGGAGAGAGACAAGCAGACTCCTGAAGTGGGGCTCAGTCTCACAACCCTGAGATCATGACCTGAGCCCAAATCAAGAGTCTGACATTCAACTGACTGAGCCACCCAGGTGCCCTGTGGAAACTTTTGATTAAAGTAGGTATAAATAAACACTTTATTTCTAAGCAGCATAATCCAGTGTTAGATACAACTGAGCAAAACTAATCTATTTGGAGGAACTGCTGCCTTTCTGTATATTTAATGTATAAATTCATTTCTGGTGTACTTTTTTCTTTTTATGAATTTGGTTAATTTTTTCAATTACCATATGAAAATTGGCAGAGACATTTTTATTTCAGTTACTTTTGTCAGAAACCACACAAAAAATGAATGAAAGGTAGAAGGAAAATTTATGTTGTCACCAATGAATGAGGCAGTTATACACTTAAAAATGTACATATGTATAAGTTACTTTATGCATTTTAGTATGGATTTAGCTACATACTAAAATGTATAAAATACAACAACTACATTGAAATTGGACTCAACTGGACAAAACTGAGAGGTAGAATATATTTTTTTTCAGAATTTGAGTAGGAAACTAATTTCCCTAAAAATATAGTCCTATCCAAATATGTTGACTAAAGTGATTAGATTTTCAGGTGTGGTTAGATCATGACACAAGTAAGGAGTATCATATAAACCAGTTACACACAGCATAATGGCAAAGAAGGTAGAGCTGAAAGAGAAACTATATTTACTCTTCATTTACATTTTCTATGAATTATAACCCTAGACAAGGGAAATTTCCTGACAAGCTGTGGGGTAAATTATGGAGGTGGTACAGTAATTGCTATAATTTAGCATCAAAATCCTGTCACTTAGGGCTTTGTTTTAAGCTATTTAAATCTCTTAAACATCAAACACTAAGGAAAAATGAGCTATCAGGGCAAAGAAGATAAAACATTTGGGGGGATGGTTTCAAAATGATAAATCAGAAACAGAACCATGAACTACCCCCTTTTTATTCTCCCTTTACCACCTACCCTATTTAATATATTATAATTATTATACCATAATATAATTATATAAATAAAATGTGTTATAAATACATAATATAATATATATATATATCTTAAAATGAGAAATAATCCAAAACAATCTAAACATAAATGCTATAAATAAATGCAGGAAATGTATACAAGCTAAAAGAAAGTGAAAGATCTATATCATGTAAAGATTTACCCAGAGCAATATAGACAAGAACAGTTCAGATCCATTGCTCTCCATAATTTCAAAGACATTAAAATAACATATTAACCTGAGTAAAAAGAATCTCAAAGAATAAAGTAGCCAAAATGTGATAAGATAATGAGAATATTTGAAAAGATTATCATGATTGTAGAAAAAGATTGAAGAGAAAAAAAATTAATTACAGAAATAAAAACCCTTTCAAGTACAAAGACCATAAAAAAACAGAATGCTAATAGCTAATACTAATACTAATAACTGAAAATACAATCAAGCATAGTTTAATAGACTGGAGGAAAACACACATACACACACGCGTGCACACATATACATGCACACACATGTACACACACAGAGATACATACTTTTTGATAGATTTATTCTTAGATAATTTTTGTTTTAGTTATGTCTTTTTTTAAGTTTCCAATTTTTGCTGGAGTATTGAAATGCAATTGACTTATTTTTAAATCTTCTTTATTGAGGTATAATTTACCTGTATAAGAAAATGTATCCATTTCAAGTGTTCAGTTCTATAAATTTTGATAAATGCACATATCCATGTAACCACAACAAGATCCCTATGACCGTTAGCAGTCAAACATCCTACCAGATCTTGGTAATCACTGATCTGCTTTCTTTATTTTGAGTAAAATTTGTCTTTCCTCCGGTTGCATATAAATGGAGTTGGTCTGTAGACCAAATGGAGGAGAATTGGCATCTGAACAATGTTAAATCTTTCAGTTCATGAATATGGTATTCTTCTCCATTTATTTAGATCTCTATGTTAGCAATATTTTATAATTTTCAATGTGCAATATGTGCACATCTTTTGCTAAATATATTTTGAAGTAGTCCACATTTTTATGGCTTTGTAAATAATTTTTTAAACTTTAACACCCAACTATTTATTGTTAGTATAGAGAAATGAAATTGACTTTGTCCTAACTTTGTGTCTTGTGATCTTGCTTAATTCACTTAGTGCTTCTCTTTTGAGACTCCAAATTCAGGCCAGACAGACTGCTTCCTATTGTCCCAGAGGTCACTGAAGCTCTGTTTATTGGTTTTGTATTTTTTCCCCCTCTTTCTCTGTGTTGATACTATTGCTAGGTCTGCACAGTTTAATTTGCTCTTTATCCCATCCTCTGAATTTTTTATTTCATATAACTTGCTTTTCATCTCTAGTCATTTCATTAATTTTCTGTATCTTTTATTTCTCCCTTCATCATATCCTACTTTGTTTTTAAATCTCTGAACTTATTAAGCATATTTATTATAGGTGTTTTAATATCCTTGTTTTCTAATCTGTCTTCCCTGTCATTTCTTGGTCTGCTTCTATTGATTGATTTTTCTACCGATTATGTGCTATAATTTCCTGCTTCTTTGTATGTATGGTAATTTTTTTTATTGTATGGTAGACATGAAGTTAAATTTTTGAGTATTTATAATTTGATGTCTTGCTTTAAGGAGTGTTGTGCTTTGTTCTGGTAGGCAATTAACTTACTTAAAGATTAGTTTGATCCACTTAATTACTATTTTTAAGCATTTCTATGGCATATCTAGAGTAGTTTTCATTTTAGGCATACTTCAATCCTGTTACCAAGGTATGACCCCAGTGGGGTGTCTTGAGTGCCCCGGTGATAACTGAAGAATCTCTACACTGGCTGGTCAAAGCTCAAATGCTTTGCTGCCTTGTCTAAGATCTGAGAATTGTTCATCTTACAGTCCTTTGCCTTTCATTGAGTTTTACATTACACTTGCATAGCCTAGTACATAGCAAGAACTAAGGAGCCACAGTGACACTTTTGGAAACTCTTTTTCTTAAAATCTCCTTCTTCCACAAAATTCTGCCACACAGTTTCCAGCTGTCTCAACTTTCTTGAATTTCCTTCTCCATCTGCTAAACTAAGTGAGACTGCCAAGCTTTTTTTGTTTTCTCCTTACCTGCACCCGTGGTCTGAATATTGCCTCCAGCCAGAAAGCCAGGGTGATTATTGCTTATCTTCTTTGCTTCCTTTCTCACGTAGATAACAGTTCAGTGCTGCCTGTTGTTCAATATCTAAAAACAACGTTTTCTCCATTTGTCCACTTTTCTAACTATTTCTAATTAGAAAATACTCTAAATAAAGAGTATTTATAGTCCATGTTTCTTTATTATAGCCAGAAACAAATTTCCAATTAATTGACTTTTATATGTTGATATTACATCCAGCCAATTTGCCCAACTTGATTATTTTTAGTTACTTGGATGAGAATCTATGGGTTACCCATATAGATAATCATATCATACATTAGGAATAATGATTTTCATTTTTTCTTTTCCAATCCTTAAGCCAGTCATTACTTTTTCTTGTCTTTATGGACAAGCTACAACCTCTAATACAATATTGGCTTATTTAGAGCAGGATGCTTATGGATAAAATTACCTGAGAAGTATAAAAATTACTTTGGTTTTTACTTTAAGTCTTAATTTTCATCTCTAAATCAAGTAAAGTGAAATTTAATGTATTATCCAAATATTAGCTGAAATAGATTCCATTTTTCCTATCTACTTATCCATCTGTATAGTTATCTTATATGGACAAAGGCATATAAAGATGTTTGGAATGATATTTACCAAATTTTGTTACTTATTTCTGGGGAGTAAGAGTTGCAATAGATTTTGTGGGGTTTTTTTGGTTTGTTTTTTTGTTGTTTTTAAAGATTTTATTTATTTATTTGACAGAGAGAGACACAGCGAGAGAGAGAACACAAGCAGGGGGGAGTGGGAGAGGGAGAAGCAGTCTCCCCGCTGAGCAGGGAGCCCAGCGTGGGACTCAATCCCAGGACCCTGGGATCATGACCTGAGCTGAAGGCAGACACTTAACGACTGAGCACCCCTGCAATAGATTTTGGAACTAATTTTTCCTTTTCCTTTTGTTCCTTTACACGTTGCTTTATTTATTTATTTTTTTAAATAACAAGCTTGCAGTATTTTATGAAAATAATGGTTCTTAATCCAAAAATATTATTATTATATATGCTTATTATAAAAGTCAAATAACATGAAGGTGTAGATAGAAAAATGTGGAAATTATCTTCATTCAATACAACCCAATTCCCAGGGGTATCCACTGTTAAATGATGTATATACTTCCATTCTTTTTTCAGTGTACATACAAGCATTTAAGTATATAAATATGTATGTGTGTTTACACATATATGTAGATATATGTATATATGTACATACAAATGTATACATATGTAATATATATTTATGCACACATATATATGTACATACAAATGTGTGCAGATTCAGTATATATAACTGGAAATATAACACACATATATAACTGGAAGTAGATATGATTTTCCCCCAAATGAGATCTTGTTGAATATAATAATTTGCAATATGCTTTTCTTGGTTTAACAATATATTATAGACATCTCTTCGTGTCAGTGCATAGATACAAACTGTAAAATTATAATTTAAAAATTATTATTTTATATCTACAATTAAGTAATAGAGAAATACTGATAGAAAAATGTGCATTTGTCACTTTGGCTACCTCTTTCCCTCTTCTGCCATCTTTTCCGAGGCAACATTGTAAACAGTTTGTTATGCAAACTTTGGTCTTTTTCTACATAATTAAATTTATTCAGTTGTGTTTATACACAATATAACTATATGTCCCCATATATATAACACTATAATATGTATCTTTAAGTATACGTATACTTAGTTTTTCTGACACTTGATTTTATAATAAACCTTAAAAGAAGGACTATAAGTTTTTCTATTTTATTGTTTGTATTCTTTTTAATAGCATGCTAATATTTCTTAGCATTCGTGTTCCATAGTTCGTTTAGCTCCTTTTCCCTCAGTGGACTTTTAGGTCCTGTGACAGATATTACACATTCACTCACTTCAGTCCATTTCAGATACTTCCGAACATGTTTGACTGAATGACAGAGGCTGAAGAGTTACAGACTACATTTCTCAGACTCCCTTAACAAACAACTCAGGTTCCAAATGGACTTAACTTTCAATGAGCAGACACTGTCGTATATTGGAAAGGTAGTCTGGTATTTCCGCTGTTTCTGCTGGTGAGCTCATGAAACAGTAGTTACTGGCCTATGCATGGTACCTAGCTTCATAAGTGTTGTAAAGCAGGGTGCTTGGCATCACTTTGCTGGCCTGAATCTTTTCTAAGCGAGAGCAGTTGTAGAACTGGACGCGGTGGTGGCAGAAGTGTGGACATGGGACTTGTGCAATATTGTGATTTATAAGAAATATATATTTGGTCATTTAGATGATCAAAATACATTTCTTACACATATTTGGTCTCATCCACAATTCCTGGTTTATAGCTCCCAAACTCTGGGAATTTCTCTTGATGAAAGCAAAAACAGGTCTCTTGTTATGTTAATAAGGTGACATTTGGACTGCACCTAAGGACTGAGGTTGGTTGCCAGGAGATAGATCATGTGATTAGAGGGTTGGAACTTTCAGTCCCACCTCCAGACCTCCTGAGAGGGGAGAGGGGCTGGAGTTTGAATCTTGCCAACAGCTAATGATTTAATCAATTATGCCCATATAATGAAGTCTCCATAAAAAGCAAAAAGGAGAGGGTTCAGAGAGCTTCTGGGTTGATGAACACATGGAGATCTGAGAGGAATGGTACGCTCCAAGAGGACATAGAAGTTCTGCACCCCTTTTCCTGCCCTATTTATGTCTTCCATCTTGCTGTTTCTGAAGTATAGCCTTTTAAAATGAACTAGTGATGTAGTAAGCAAAATGTTTCTCTGAGTTCTGTGAACTGCTCTAGCAAATTAATTGAGCTCAAGAAGGGGGTCATAGGAACCTCTGATTTGTTACCAGGCAGTCATATGTACAGGTAACATGCTGAACTTGTGACTGATGTCTGAAGTCCAAGGAGGGGGTTGTTGGAACCCTTAATCTATAGCTGGTAGGTCAGAAGCAGAGGTGACAACCTGAAATCGTAATTGGCATCTGAAATGGGAAGGGGCACCCTTGTAAGACTGAGTCCTTAACCTGTGGAATCTGATGCTATCTTCAGGTAGATAATGTCAGATTTAAGTTGAATTATAGGACAACCAGCTGGTGTCCTGAGAATTTTTTGTTGATGGGAAGTGTGTGGAGCTCCTCCTCATCACACACTGGAAGCTGGGTCTCAGAACATTTTTGTAATAACACAGTTTCCTGATTTTCCTGATCATGGTGGAGATAGAAGCTTGCTTGTTAGCACAACTCTGTGGGGGTGTTTTGGGAGTCATTTCTAGAGACTCAGCATAAGTCTGTGTCTAAATACTAAAAAGCACGGCCTTTTTTGTCTTTCCAATGATTTTGAAATGCCTAATTCTCCATTCTAAATCTAGCTAGAGTTGTTTCTGTTATCTGTAACTAAACATTAAGTGCAAAAGAATTTAGAAACTGAAATTGAAGTCTTTGTGTGACAGAAACCATATATTTGGCATTGATTTAGCAATCAAGTCGAAGATAGGAAGGACTCTGATGTTGCAGTCTAAAAAGGATGATAAATTTTGTTATTTGATGATAAAAAGTAATAAAATTATTTCCTGTGGTACAATTTGCTGACCGTGACTATAGCAAGTAGGAAAATGGTAGAGGCAATTAATAATATTAGCAGTGTTGATTGCTTCTCTCACCTTTAAACAAAGTTCTACAGGAAAGTCATATACACAGTCTAAAGCCAGCCAGTCTGCAAGCAGAGATGGAAGGAAATACAATCCCTTTCAGGAGGTGCTCTCTGCCTAGGTCTACCCTAGGTTGACTGCGGGTGCAGTAATGTGGTTCCTCAAAGTGTTAAGAAGCCTATTTCAACCTAAAAATGGAAGCAGTTAGTGGGAATCTAAAGTAATAGCCATAGCAAGAGATAAAAGTAACAACAGCCATAGTAGGAGGCCAAGAGTCTGCCATCACAGAGAATTTTATCACTGCTAAGGGCCAATGACTGTGTGATTTTTATTTTCCTCTTTTTCTAAATGGAGCTTTTATCGTATTTATCCTGTTCCAGTTGTACCGTGATATATTGGATGTGTTTGGGAGCAGATAGCCTACCTCTTATTTTAGCTGTTGATAGACCATAAGATTACACATAACCCAGAGATTCTGCAGTCATGCAGTCATCACTACATGGAATTGTCTTTCTTGGAAAAGGCTCTATGTGTCAAAAGGAAGCTATGGGTGAGTATTTGAGTGGACAAATGGCCAGACCGTGGGAGAAACTACCAGTTGTCCTGCAATATCAATTTTTCCCTCTTGCTTAGGAAGAAATCTAAATTTTTAGATTTACACAAAAAGATTTGAGGAAATAATGATGTCTTCATAGAAATGTGTTTGTGTGCATGTTATTAGCATTATTTTTTAGGTTAGATTCCTAGAAATGGAATTCTTGGGCAAGGGATATATGTTATTTTGATTTTGAAAGATACTTCCTTATTACCCTACAAAAAGGCTTAATCAATTTACTGTTTCACAAAGAATACATGACAAGAATTACTTACATATATCCTTATAAATACAGGTTTTCACCAATTTTAAGTTTATTCTAATTGAATAGATATATTGATATGCCTATCCCTGATTACAAGTAATGCTGACAAAATTTTTTTTTCTTCTCCTTCTTCTTCTTCTTTTTTTCATCTGTTTTATTCTGTCATTTGCCAAACTTTCCATAAAGGGTTTATCTTTTTTCTTTTTATTTGTAGGAAACCTTTACATATGCGTGATAATTATTTTGTTATATTTTGGCAAATATTTTTTCTAGACTGCTGCTTATTGTGTAACTTTACAGTGTCTTTATATATGGTAACTTTATTTAAATAAAGAGTTATTTATACTTAGGCCAAAATGCCGATATTTTCCCTTTGACTTCTGGGTTTTGTGTTGCCTGGGAGACCTTTTTCATCCCTAGAGATTACAACATTAAATTTCTATATTTCCTTTAACATATTTGTTCAATTAAAAAATTGTTTAGCTCTTGGGATGCCTGGGTGGTTCAGTCGGTTAAGCATTTTGGCTCAGGTCATGATCTCATGGGTTGTGGGATGAAGCCCTGTATCAGGCTTTGTATGGGGAGTCTGCTTGAAGATTCTCTCCCTCTGCCCCTCCCCCCACTCATGCTTGCTGTCTCTGTCTCTCTCACTCTCTCTCTAAAATAAATAAATCTTTAAAAAAATTTTTTAGCTCTTTAATCCATCTGGAATGTATTTATATAAGGTATGAGGTAAGGGTCAAACATCCCATTCTTTTTAAAGAATATTCAATTTTCCCAATGCCATTTATTTAATAACACATTTACACCTTACTGATTTGAAATGCAACTCTTAGTGTAGTCAAATTCCTTAATATGCATAGATCTGTTTGTTGGTTTCTCTATTCTGTCAGTCATCAGTCTATTTATATGGCAATGTCATACTTTGGGAACTACTGTAATTCTATAATACATTTAGATATCCAGATGGCAGGCATTCTTTTTAAAAATGTTTTGATATTCTCATTTATATACATTTCCAAATGAACTTTTGAAACAAATTTGCATCAACCCATTTGAAAGAAGATTTTGAAATTATTATAGTTGTCCCATAATTTTTGGAAATCTGTAAGTGTGTTTAAAATATATGTTAACTGTAATATTAACATTTGAAAAAATGTGATATCTAGCCCCTTGGAAATTATTGTAGAATAAAGATGCTATATGAATGCATATATTGATATGTTCATATGAATACCTATGTTATTGATGGGTTAACAATCTATGAATATAATGCCTCAAACATTTTTATTTTATAATTCCAAAGAAAACTAAGCAATCATCTTTCCCCAAATACTTGTTTGGGTCCATATTTAGACAAAGGATTAATCCAACCCCAATTCTCTGTTCTATGTATTCAGATGTTTTAGTGCATGTTGAATGAGATAAGCAAATACCAATGTTCTCAGTTTTCTTTGATTGACAAGAAACTGGCAGAAACTGGAATTTCTAGTTTCTTCTAATTCTGTTCAGTGAATGTATTGGTATTGTGTAAACTTAGGCTACAGGTACTGTGATTTTATATTATTATGCAGAGAGAAAGACTGTGACATTGGATTGATGTTGATTTGCATTAATAAGAATTAAATATCGAACTTTCAGTAAAATCAGCAAGAAATGTGGACCTCCATTATTCTATAGCTACTGTTGCTTTTGTCACAGTCACCTGGCACTGTTTAGCCAGATACAGTTTAATATGTTCTTTATTTCACACTAGTCAGCCCTGGAAGGGGGTTGATAGCATACTTTCTCAGCTGCTGCTGACAGTCAGGCTTCTAATTAGTGCATATCTATTTGCTGACCAGGATCTCCCCAGAGCCTGAAAGAGTTGGTGGGCATTTCCCTCACCTTCTCCTTCTGGTTTTCTCCAACAACAGTAACAACAACAATAACAACAACAAAAGTTGCCAGCTTCACTTAGAAGGAGCTTGTCCACGCATCTAATGTCCTAAATTTTATGACTACCACCTGAGGGACAGGCCCCCAAACCTCATAGCTCTTAGAGTATAGAGCTTGCACTCATGAGTCTTCAAATACTATAGCAAACAAAGAATCAGTTTTTCAAATGGGCTTGGGGAATTCTCCCCAGCTATCCACAGGGAGGAGGTAAAAGCTCTCAACAAAGTGAGTATAGAAGGAGTGTAGTCCAACATAATAAAGGTTGTATGTGACAAGCCCATAGCTAACATGATACTCAATGGTGAAAAGATGAAAGCTTTTCCTCTAAGATGAAGAACAAGGCAAGACTGTCCACTCTCTCCAATTTTATTCATCATAGAACTGGAAGTCCTTGCCAGAGCAATTAGGTAAGAAAAAGAAATGAAAGGCATTCAAATCAGAAAGGAGGAAGTAAAACTGTCACTATTTACAGATGACATATTTTATAAGGGAAACCCTAAAGACTCCACCAGAAAACTGTTAGAATTAATAAATGAATTCAGTAAAGTTGCAAAATAGAAAATCAATATACAAAAATCAGTTGCACTTTATACATTAATAATGAACTATCAATAGAGAAATTAAGGAAACAATCCCCATCTACAGTTGCATCAAAAGGAATAAAATACCTAAGAACAAATTAACCAGCTTGGTAAAAGACATTAAAAACTATAAGATATTGATGAAAGAAATGGAGAAATACACAAATAAATGGAAAGATAATCTGTGCTCACAGATTGGAAGAATTAATAAATTAATAAATGTCCATACTACCCAAAGCAATCTGTGGATTCAATGCAGTCTCTATCAAAATTCCAATGATATTTTTCACAGAAATAGAACAAACAATCCTAAAATTTGTATGGAACCACAAAAGACCCTGAATAGCCAAAACAATCTTGATAAAGAAGAACAAAGATAGAGGCATTTTGCTCCCTGATCTCAAATTATTTTACAAAACTGTAGTGATCAAAACAGTATTATATTGACATAAAACAGACATATAGATCAATGGAACAGAATGGAGAGTCCAGAAACAAACCCATGCATATATGATCAATTAATTTGTGACAAAGGAACCAAGAATATACAGTGAGGAAAGAATAATCTCTTCAGTAAATGGTGCTGGGAAAACTGGACAGTCACACGCAAGAGAATGAAACTAGACCACCATCTTACACTATGTAAAAAAGTAACTCAAAATGTATTAAAGACTTGAATGTAAAAGCATAAACCATAAAACTCCTAGAGGAAAACATAGGTAGTAAGTTCCTTGACATCAGTCTTGGCAATGATCTTTTGGATTTGCAAAGGCAGCCAAAGCAAAAATAACCAAGTGGCACTATATCACACTAAAAAGCTTCTGCATGGCAAAGGAAACTATCAACAAAATGAAAAGGCAACCTACTGAATGAGAGAAAATATTTGTAAATCATGTATCTGATAAGTAGTTAATATCCAAAATATATAAAGAACTCATACAGATCAATAGCAAAAAAATAATATTCAATTTAAAACTTGGCAGAGGAAAAAATGTTAAAAAAATGGGCAGAGAATCTAAATAGATATTTTTCCAAAAAAGATGTACAGATGGCCAACAGAAAAATGAAAAGGTGCTCAACATCACTAATCATCAAAACAATGCAAATCAAAACCACAATGAGGTATTACCTCACACTGTTAGGACGTATGTTGTCAAAAAAAAAAAAAGAGGAAATCCCAAGTGTTGGCAAGGAGGTGGGAAAAAAGGAAACCCTTGTACATCATTGGTGGAATGTAAACTGGTGCAGCCACTATGGAAAATAGTATGAAGTATGAATAAAAAATTAAAAATAGATGTGATCCAGCAGTTCCACTTCTGGGTACTTACCTGAAGGAAATGAAAACACTAACTGGAAAAGATATCTGTATCCCACATTCATTGCATCATTATTCACAGTTGCCAAGGTATAGAAACAAGGTAAGTGTCTGTCAAGAGGTGGATGAATCAAGAAAATATGGTATATATACAATGGAATATTTTTCAGCCATGAGAAAGAAGGAAATCCTGACATTTGTGACAACTTGGGTCAGTCTGGAGGACATTATGCTAAGTAAAATAAGCCAGACAAAGACAAATACAGCATAGTATCACTTATATGTGGAATCTTTAAAAAAAATAATCAAATTCATAGAAACACTGAGTAGAATGGTACAAACTTATATAAGGTGAATAAGGTCTGAGCACCTAATGTATAACATGGTGACTATAGTTGAAAATACTGTATTATATAACCTATGCTAAGAAAGTAGAACTTAAGTGTACTCACCAAAAAAAAAAATAAAAAAGTAATTGTGTGAGATCATGGATGTGTTAATGAACTTGTGGGAAGCCTTTCACAATGTGTACATCTTTCAAATCATCTTGTTGTACACTTTAAATATACTACAATTTTATTTGTCAATTATACCTCAATAGAGCTGAAAAAAATTAACTATCAAGACATGAAAGAATTTTAAACACATATTACTAAGTGAAAAAAGCTAATCTGAAAAGGCTACATGCTTTATGATTCCAATTATATGACATTCTGGAAAAGGAAAAACCATGGCACAATAAAAATATGAGTGTTTTCCAGGCATTGGCAGGGAGGGGAGTTTGACTAGATGGAGCACAGAGGGTTTTTAGGACAGTGAAATGACTCTGCATGACACTGTAAAGGTGCACACATATAAATGTTACGTGCATCCAAACCCATAGAATGTACAATATCAAGAGTGAATGCCAATGTAAACTATGGACTTTGAGTGATTATGATGTGTCGATATAGGCTAATCAATTGTTACAGGAGAGCTCTGTGCATGTGTGGGGTCAGAGGCTACATGGGGAATCTCTGTAACTTCCTCCTCTTGATTTTGCTGTGAACATAAATCTGCTCTAAAAATAAAATTTCCTAAGGGGATGGATTTCACTTAATCCCAAACAGCTCTAAGAGCTAGATGTTATTATAACTACTGTTGTATAGATAAGAAAAAACGGAGGCACAGAGAGATTGAGTCATGACCAATAGCACACAGTGAGCAGGTGATAGACCTGGAATAGGAAGACAGTGTGACTTCAAGGTCTGTGCTTCTAACACCTACTTTGTGCTGCTTCCCAAAAGGACCCTCCAAAAAAAAAGAGTTTTGAGAAAGATTCCACATGAACTTATAAAACTGCAACAGGCTGCATTTCTCTTTAGGAATGTGACCATCTCACTACCTCCAGGAAGAATACCATAAAAACTAACCCTAATATTCACCGTGTTATAAAACATATATATGTGTGAATTATAATATCTTACAAATCTTTAAATTGTTTGAAAGTATTTTTACTAAACTTCTTCCTGGAAATCTATATTTCTTTCTTTTTCTTTAAAGATTTTATTTATTTATTTGACAGAGAGAAAGACAGCGAGAGAGGAACACAAGCAGGGGGAGCGGGAGAGGGAGAAGCAGGCTTCCCGCTGAGCAGGGAGCCCGATGCGGGGCTTGATCCCAGGACCCCGGGATCATGACCTGAGCGGAAGGCAGACGCTTAACGACTGAGACACCCAGGTGCCCCTGGAAGTCTATATTTCAAAAGAGCATTTGCTTTTTATTTCCTTTTGGGTTTGTCTGTGTTAATCTGAACCTATAATATTTGTCTAATGTCAACAAACAAAATTGTGTTTTTTTCTTTTTTGAACCTGTGACTTTGCATCCATATACCATTAGACCATTTCTATAAAGCAGCAAGAGATTATTTCAAAGAGAAGCACACAGGTTTATATTGGTACATAGGATGTCCATATACTTTCAATAGCTTTACTTTCATGGCCTAAATGTTTAACATGATTCTTTAAACAAGCTGTTGCACAGAAATTCTTGTTAAGAGATTCAGTGAAAATACTTGGGCACAGAGTCTGGCTAAGTAACTGCCTTACTTTATTTAACTAGAAAGCCTACAGATAG
Organism: Leptonychotes weddellii; assembly: GCF_054177405.1. Taxonomy (NCBI): domain Eukaryota; kingdom Metazoa; phylum Chordata; class Mammalia; order Carnivora; family Phocidae; genus Leptonychotes; species Leptonychotes weddellii. The sequence continues at coordinate 131,972,120 of NC_138373.1, forward strand.
TTGGTATGGAGTGAAGAGTTATTTTAGGTTTAAAAAATAACTCATTAGTGTGCTCATCCCGTGTATGTACTCCAGAGACACAGACTAGGAACATGTTTTCTCTTATCAGGACCATGATACCCTTTTCCTAAAGGAAATATTTGCATCACAGTGAAAATTACCCCTTTCCCTTAGGTACCTATGGGAAGCTTCTAAATACTGTATTTGTTTTGGCTCAAAGGCAAATTGTGGGTAATCTGAATCTCTCATCAGTTTCACAATTCTCTGTAGATTGGTTCTGTGTCCTCAGCAAATTTCCTTGATCACAGTGGAAATTTGGGCAACAACGTGTTTATATTTTCCACCAGTAAAATAGTGTTATCTGAAGGGCCCACTCTGTGGTATTTGGGGTACTTTCCTGGTCTTTGACTGTAGTGCTTTAGTCAGGACATGAATTAGGTTGCAATATTTGGGCAGTTTCAGAGCTCATTCTAGGGCAACTTGTTCAAATCGCAAACCACAGTGTGATTGGATCTCTTACAAACTTCAAACACAAGCTCTCCTGGGACAATATTTAGTGTGGTTAAATACCAGAAAACCATCTTCCTTACCCCAGCTAAAGATCTCCAGGGAACTATGTTATGTAGTCCATTTCTGTGGCCCTGTACAAAAATGACCATTGACAGAAATACTTCATGTTTTGCATGCACAGGAGCTATATGCCCTCTATTCTCTCTTCCTCAAACCATTCTTTTCTTTTCTTTTTTCTGCTCTCCTACTTTACTCTTTTAAATTTTTTT